>NC_088242.1:13773214-14073214 GCF_036934945.1 Oncorhynchus masou masou
CTGTGCACTTACTGTTTTTCAGAGAGTAATGGAGGTGGAAGCACTGGAAAGACCACATTCATTTGTATTTATCGATGAAGCTGGATTTAACCTTGCCAAAACACGGCGCAGAGGAAGGAATGTTATAGGTCAAAGGGCCACTGTGGAGGTTCCAGGCCAAAGGGGGGGAAATATCACCATGTGTGCTGCAATGGCCAATGATGGTTTGCTTCTCAACACACCACTCATTGGCCCATACAACACAGAAAGGCTTATAGCTTTCCTAGAACAGCTCTATGCTCAGCTAATGCCAGCAGAACAGGGGGAGCCAGTAAGAAACCCCCAAGTTTTTGTCATAGTTTGCGATAACGTTGCTTTTCACCACTCTGCAGCTGTCACAGATTGGTTTGCAGCACATCACAGATTTATGATTTTGAACCTGCCTGCATATTCACCCTTCCTCAACCCAATAGAGGAGTTTTTCTCTGCCTGGAGGTGGAAAGTGTTTGGTCACCACCCACATGACCAAATGTCTCTTTTGGAAGCCATGCATGCCGGATGTGAGGACACGAGTCCAGAGGACTGCCAGGGATGGATAAGGCACTCCAGAAGGTTCTTCCCCAGGTGCATGGCAAGAGAAAACATTAGATGTGATGTTGAAGAAAACCTGTGGCCTGATGCTAGAGAGAGGCAGGATTAGCCCCTCAATTATTTGTTCGAATTACGGTATGTACTTTTAGTTTCTACCTTTTTTTTCTCATTACTGTAATTCCGTAAATTACTACAGACTATTGAAGCAAACTGCTAATTTTCATTTACCTTAAAGAATTGTTATGTTCTAAAAAGTTTAATAAATCATATGAAAGAATGTCACTCTTTTCTTTGAAGAAAATATTACTTTGTATGAAGTCACTGAAATTGTTCAAATGTAAAGATGAAAAGTTTGCATTTTCTGTATTGGTGTTTGATGCTAGTGTTTTTACTCTCAGTGTGTTCTGAGTGACAGTGTGTGTTATCTCAGTGAGGGTTGTGCATAGTGTTTGGCTGCACTGAGTGTGTTTTGAGCCATGTGTTAAGAGTTGTGTTGCTTGGAATGAGTTTTGCAGGTGATGTGAACTGTTTAGCTCAGGTGACTGTTGGTAGTGAAGACTGTAGTTAGAGTTTTGCACATGTGTCTCCAGTTGTGCCCACTGTCGTTTAGCAATCGTAAAAAACACAGAAGATACGTCGCTGGTAGAGGAGGCTGGTGGGAGGAACGATAGAAGCACAGGCTCATTGTATTGGCTGAAATTGAATAAATGGAATAATATCAAACACATCAAACATATGGAAACCTCATGTTTAACTCCATTCCATTGATTCCATTCCAGCCATTACAATGAGCCCATCCTCCTATAGCTCCTCCCACCAGCCTTCTCTGGTCGCTGGCATAGTGTTGCGAGGCAGGTTGGAAATATGGTGGCTTGTTTTGATCAGTCAGTGCTACAGTAACATGCACACTGAGTGCCAGGTAGTATTGTTCTTTATACAACACAATTGAAAGCAGGTTCCAGTCTCTCTAAAGTCTAGGCGTTGATGAGTCATCCATTGCATGTGTGACTTTATGTGTTTTACTATGTGAGTCACAGCTGAGTTAAGATAATACTGACTTCGTCCTTTTTTCCATTTCAGACCCAGACAGTCAATAAATAGGCCTACTTTGATTTCAATGGTTTATATGGCACTCGCCCAAAACAAATTAAGTTACTTGACCTTTTCAGATCTTGCTGAACATGGCAGTCTCTGTACTTACCGGTGGCCCTGGCGGCCCCTGAAATCCGACTGGTCCTCCATCGCCACGGACCCCCTTTGTTCCGACTGGGCCTGTGCGTCCAGGCTCGCCCCCTGGCCCACGCTTCCCCCGACCACCGTGGGGACCCTGTGCACCCGCGTCTCCAACCTAGGTCACAGACAGAGGATCAAGGGACATGTTCTGTAATACACACACAAGCTACTGATAGGTATGGTAGTAAGCTGCTCATTTGGTAGAGCAACTAGACACAGCATTAAGCGACATTGTGTGCAGGTAGCCTAGCGGTTAAGCACATTGGGCTAGTAACTGAGCGGTCGCTGGTTCAAATCCCAGAGCTGACTAAGTGAATAATGTTCCCTTGAGCAAGGCACTTAACCCTAAATGCTCTGGATAAGAGTGTCTGCTAATATATGTAAAATGTCTCATAAAACAGAAACAAGATATGGCTGTGTAGAAATCCAGATCTTGACTATAACCCATCTTATGCAATGACTGTCTCCATTTCGTTTTATGTGACTATTGTACTACAAAGCAAAGAAACTATATCTTACCTCGCCTTTGGGGCCCTTTTCTCCTTTTTCTCCCTGTGGAAAGTAAGAAACTCCAGAGTGAATGCATTTAGATAACTTGGGCTTCATGACTACTGCTCAAAATGAAGTAGATACAATTTAATATAATGAAATGTGTATATGAAAAAACAAAGCAATAGTATAAGTACCGTTTCACCATTGACACCTTGGATCCCTTCAATGCCTATATCTCCCTGGAAGATACAATTGAAACAAAACTTGATTAGAATGGCCTGACATCTTTTTCACAGGCTGTCTGTCTGAACATGTAGTCCTCGTGGACTGAAGCACAGCATTTCCTTTGACTCTAATTTATTTGATGTTTAGGACAGCGTTTATCTCACATCCATTCATCACCAGTAGTCTTTGATGGCCCGCAAATATTTGCTTTCTTCTTCTTCTTCTCATCCAAGAGGATGTGTGTGTGTGTGTGTGTGTGTGTGTGTGTGGTGAATGTGTCTCCAGAGTCCTTTGCCTCTGTCCTGATGGATGGCAAATGTCAAATGAACATGTACTTCAGAAATACTGCAAAAACTACTTTGGTTTATAGGGGACCTAATGTTCCAACATGCTCTATGTTTTTAACAGCAGGCCACTCCGTGTCTCCCTTTAGACTACGTATCCATGTGTCTATGGGGTGGCAGGTAGCCTAGCGGTTAAGAGCGTTGGGCCAGTAACCAAAAGGTTGCTGGTTCCAATCCCTGAGCTGACTATGTGAAAAATCTGATGTCTAACTCTATTTACTGTTACTGGGAAAGTGTTAGATTTTTTATTTTTTATTAAGCATGATTGAGGTTGTGTGTATCATAACATGATTCAGACTTTCGAGAAAAAGGTTTGTACAAATAATGATTTACATCTTATAATCCATTGATACATTTCCTAATCCGTTGAGCCTTTTCAGCGCTTTAAAGCCAGCACGAAAGGCTCTTGAAATAGGTTCTATTCTGATTTGAGAGCTGACACTGTAAGGAGAACAGAGAAGCCCATGGTTTTACTCACACACACTTTGTAGTCTGACGCCACTACGAGCCAACTAATGATGCAGCCAACATGGAGTGATGCTACGCACTGCAGTACAGTGGGGATTGTCTCACAGCAGACAAGATCAAACCGCAAAAACGAGTTGAAAGTCAGATGTTTGATCTAACTACATCAGGGGTTCTATGGAATGGGAGACTGTGGTTTAACACTGTGAAAAATGTTTCCTAATGCATAAAAAGACGCATTGATTATATAACGAATAACGCACATGTAATTGAGAGGATTGTAAGAAAACCATCCTGAAAACACCTATAACAGGTCCCATCCAGACCACATAGTACAAAGCAAGCTTTGAGTTTGGTATCAGCAGCCAATTAAATAGCTAGAACAGACTGTGAACAGACTCCTGGGGGAAGTTTAGCACCAACGTTAACTTCCGGTCCAGATGGGGAGAGAATAGGATATTCTGGATGAAGAGCCAAGGCTCTGGGAAAGCCAATGTGTCACAGCTAGTGAACATGCCACGAGAGAGCAGGATATCCAATCAGGTGGGGAGAACTAAGTGAATCGTCCACTTGTTTGTTTGTTCCACCCTGGTCATGGGGGTTGACATGGGGTTGTTGACAGGTGAATGGGGGGTAGGGGGGTACAGAAGATCTCTCAGTGGTGACACATGAAACCACAAGAACTGGCAGCAGTATCCAAGCCATTGTATCTGTAAAATGCTCTGTAAAATGACCAGAAAGGACAGGTCATATATTTTGTCTGTGTACATCTCTCGATATTGATCGAGTGCAGCGATTGACAAAAGGCATCCCTCCAGTGATTTTTGTTCTTCAAATAGGGGGATTAGTTTGCTCAGAAAGACTGTAAAATCACCAGGAATTTAGCTAAAATTAGTTTAATTTAGCAAATATGTTCCAAAGTAATCCCATGTATAAAATTAAATGGCTTAGTTGTTGTCTTACTGTAGATGTGGACTCCGGACCATCCGCTCCTCCAAAAATCATCTGCAGCTGAATCGAGTTGACTACGCCTAGGCTAGTGTTTAATCTGACCTCTTTGTGACTGTTTGGTAATAGTTGGAAAGTGTTGGTACAGTGTTGAATACAGTAGCAAGTCTCATTATCAAGTCAGGTCATTTCGAAGATGTGCTTTTATGTGAAATTCTGAAGAACGTCATCCGAACTCACAGGCACTTATATAGGTATTGGTCCCAGTTCCAGCTTAGCTTTGATGTCACAGACAATGTAATGTTATTGAGGTGTAGACTCTGACTAATTAATGTCTTGACACTTGACTTCATTAATCAAGTCCTAACACACTTCATTACTCGCTACATGTTGCTCTTCAAGCAGTACAGTAGGTGAATAAAGTTGATTACCTTGGGGCCTGGCCGACCAGCTACTCCCACATGCCCCTGTTCGAGAAACAACATATTTTAGTGGTTTGGAGAGAATTAACTTATATTTCAAAGAGTTTACAAAGAGTCATCCGGAACACTCACGACAGGTCCTGGGGGTCCAATAAATCCGGGTCTTCCTGGCTTTGCTGCTGATCCTTTATAACCTCTGGGGCCCTGGAGAGAGAAACATGTCTTACATTTAGCAGAGGGACTACTTTCTTTTCTCTTAAAGGGAAACTCCACTCAAAAAACAATATTTTGGTATTTTTTTCATCGGTGCACTCTACAGTCCCAAAATACATTCCCAAAATACATTCCCAAAATACATTCCCAAAATACAGTCCCAAAATACATTCCCAAAATACATTCCCAAAATACATTCCCAAAATACATTCCCAAAATACATTCCCAAAATACATTCCCAAAATCTTTTGCATGTCAGCAGTCAGGTTTTCAAGATAATGGACTTTGAAGAAGTAAAGTGTCACCGGCCGCATCATCATGGCTCCGTAAAGTGAGACGTGTGAAGATGTGAAAGCCAACTGTACTTACCGTTTGGCCTTGAGGCCCCATCTCCCCTGCCGGCCCCAGCATTCCTTTCTCTCCCTGTTGAGGGTAAAACCCATATACCTTATATTTCCGTATATCATTCAAACTAATGAAAAATTATTGTTTGTTTCATGAGATAGTTCTGTTACCATTATTCCGAATTGTCCGTTTCTGCCCTCCGGGCCCTGGGGTCCTTGGTAAGCCTTGAGGAGGGAGGGAGGATAGCACAGATCAGATAAAGACAATAGATAGGGTCCACATTCATCGTGCCTCATGCAGATGTCCTAAATGTACACCATACACAAGGTCAAAGCATTAGCCGCTTTGGATAAAAGCATCTGCTAAATGGCATTTATTAGTTATATTATTGCTAGAGTAAACAGAAACATGGATGCTAAAAGACAGTGAACCTACCTCTATTCCCATGTCCCCATCTCTCCCGGGCAAACCAGGATCTCCTATAATGCCCTGTGGAGATATGTTGTTATTGATGTTACTAAAAGTTTGCCCATGCTTGTTCATCTCTGAGATTGAAATGTACATTTCAGTCAGAATAATTAACCTTTTGTCCAATGGTGCCATATCTTCCTTTTGATCCTTGGGTTCCCTGGTGTTGACAAACAAGTTGAGTAATGAGTAATGAGACTGTTGTTATCACTATATATATATATATATATGTAATTTAAGTCATGTGCGTCTTTATATACTGCATATGCTGTAAATATATATGTTGTTGTTGGTGAATAATGTACAGTGGAGGAGGAACTGTTTGCATGTTTAGAAATGAGAGATGTGATTAGGTGCCATACGTACAGGTTTTCCCTTTTCCCCAGCAACTCCTGACTCTCCAGGGTCACCTACAACACCCTGCCAAGACAATGTAAGGACAAACCACATGTTTATTCTGTTTCACTGAAATGAGACCAACTTTCCTTTCAATTTGTTCCTGCTTGTTGTGACCGGAGATGTTTTAATGTTTCACTAAGGACGTCTACATCTACAGTGGAATTAGGAGACATTTGAAGGATACTTCTTGCCTTGTAAGCTGACCTGCAGATGGTCCTCCCTCTAGGAAATCACTAGGGTTGAAAGTGCTACCGTTACTAACCCAATTTGTTGTGTTGCTATGGTTTGCATACTTAAAACTAATCCCAAACCTGGCCACAGGTACTAATGTTGTTTGTGGAAAGAGCCGAAGTGCCAAAACATATCTTTCCGCCATGGCCTCGTCGCAACATCAAATTGTATTCATTTCTCTGTGTGCGTGCATGAAGGCTTGGCAGGTGGCAGAAAGTGAATTTACAATTGGTTTATGGGTTGTAGCAGCGTTAATTTTATAAAAAACTAGTGAATAGAGACTAAAATATTAGTCAAACACCTGTTTTTCAGTGACAATTGACGAGACTATAACTGACTAAAATGACAAAAATGATATCTGTTCCTAGAATCTGACTACTAAGTGGACTGGACAAGAGTATTTGGAGAGAATGAGAGCTTTCAGTGATAAGCACTATTAATGACATTGAGCAGGAGCTAATGACTGTTTCACCCAGTGATGTAGTTGAGTCACTAAACCTCGAGTCCGAATCGAGTCCCAAGTCCCCTGTGCTCGAGTCTGAGTCCACCAATGAATTGAGCCAACGTTAATTCCTTATTCAACATGTCAGAGAGACATATTTGTTCTACATAGCATATTTCTATCTGAATGTTCCAAAATGTTAGCTATAGCTAGCTATGAGGTGACATGACTGGACAAGGTGGAGCCTAAACAAATGGTTAATGGTCTGGTTCGCAAGTAGCCTAGTTTTATAACAGCCTGAAATATGCTTTATGAATTTAAAATGCGGTCCGCAAATGCTCGATATAAAGAGAAAAACATAATGGCATGTCTTTTGAACAGTAGCCTAAGGGCTAGAATCAAGCAATATTCTCTGAGGAATAGAGGAAGACTTGGCTAAGTTGGCTACAGAACATGTATATAAAACGTTTGTGGGAAAAGTGGGAGGTTTGAGCGAGACTACAAATTCAAAGACGGCCTACTTTTTACTCAAGGGAGAGAAAAACATAGACATTGTATGAGTCTGTTTGTTTTGTATGTAATATCTATTTAGCCTGAATTAATCATTTACAGTACATGGCCATTGTTACATATTCTTATGTGTGTCCAATTTCTGCTGTTGGGAAGGGAATAGGATGGTGTTATGGTTAAATCTCTGTTGGTAAGACAAGGCTATGTGTGTTTGTGCACATGGAAATCAGTGATTTATGTTTACTATATATTTAGAAGTCTATGTTATTCAATTATTGCACCCACATGGCGCGCGCGCCAACGAGCGTCTGCGTTGCCAAGGGCTAAAATAGAACTCAGTTCTATTTCTGACACAGATCGCGCTGCAAGTCCTGCCTCTCCCATCTCCTCATTGCTTTATAGAAGCAGGTACCCACGTGCCATCTCCTCATTGGTTATAGCCACGTGGGTGACTGAAAGGTTAACGAAGTCAGTGGCGGTAATGCAACTAATTTATGAAAGTTTCCCATCGCAATATAAAGTCAAGAGAAGAAAAAGCATGGAAGGAGGAGAGATGACTAGAAATGATTCGGTTGACCTTTTAATGTGTGGATTAATTGGCGGAGTAGAGGACCTTGTGCATTTCAGGTAAAGTAACATCTCAATGTTTGTATCCCAGGACAAATTAGCTAGCAACAGCAACCTAGCTAAAAAGGTCAAATTAGCTAGGAAGTGGAAGCTAGCTAGCTAAATTGCCATACATTTTTAATGCTTTTCGACCTGTCCCCAAATTAATGTAATTGGTTCAGAGTTTGTTTTGATATTTTAACCCGTGTGTCCTGATCGCGTTTGGTGTGAGGGGGACAAAATACATTTATGCACGATGGCGCAGGTGCACCGGTTTGGGTTCCGTGAAAAACTAGAGTAAATCTAAAAAACTGTGCCAAAATGAACACTGGGTTGTAGATACAGTATTATTATTATTATTACAAGTGGGGTTTGGTGTGAACATGTGTGATGTGGCTCTTAACGTACCTGCTTTCCCTGTGGCCCAGGAGGTCCTTCAACACCGGAGGCCCCTTCTTCTCCCTACAAACAATATAAGCATAAAATGTAATAATTCATAGGAGAGAACATGGAAAAATAAGAGTTTCTGGTGGATAAAATGATATTCACCTTCACTCCTGTATATCCTGGAATTCCTTCATATCCAAGTGGACCTGGATCACCCTTCAAGAAGACAGAGAAGTTAGTCAATGATGATAAAACCAATGACAATTGGGATTGATCACTAGTATACTGCAATTATGGCTGCGTTTACACAGGCAGTCCAATTTTGATATTTTTGATAAAAGAGCTGACCTGATTGGTCAAAAGACACAATTTGTGGAAAAAAAATGAAGCCTGTCTCCCATCTTTAGAAAGACATACCGTTTCTCCTTGTACTCCGGTCTCACCCAGCTCTCCAGGTGACCCCTGAGTTCCCTGGAATCATTATTAAAACATTAAAATGAGACCCTCTTAATCTTCTATTAAATAGAACAAGCACCGCACTTAGAAAAATAACACACTCATGAAAAGTTTTAAAAAATGTGTTACTTTTCACCTTGACTACACATGCTCAGAGCCATATGTATTCTATATACAGTACATGTATGGTTCTGCAATGTGCACAATGATGCGTTTAACACACCTAATGGAAGCCTATGGGATTTGAAGAGACCCTATCATCCATTACGAAGGACAACATAACCTACCTTGAAGCCCCCGGCGCCATGTAATCCCTTCAGACCTTTGGGACCTCTGTCGCCCTGAAACACAGTAGCTCGTTAGCACTAATCTGCACCGTGACACCAGAAACCAGCTAAAGAGATTATGGATATGTGTTTGAGGGTGGATTACATCAAGGCCGTGAAGTCCTCTCATCCCTTTGTTCCCGCTGATTCCTGCGATGCCCTGAGGGAGACAAGTTGTTGTTATCCACAGTGAATACACACACACAATAACATACGAACTGTACACACACATACAGTACACATGGTTTAGTACTGTAGATATGTGGCAGTGGTGGAGTAGGGGCCTGAGGTCACACAGTGTGTTGTGAAATCTTTGAATGTATTATAATGTTTTTAAAATTGTATAAACTGCCTTAATTTTGCTGGACCCCAGGAAGCGAATCAGCAGCTAATGGAGATCCATAATAAATACAAATGCACATTTTTTTCTGACAACTCAACTCGACAGATACAGATCTGATACAGGTCGGGTCAGATGTCGTGTCTTACCTTAGGGCCTGGCTCTCCAATGTGGCCATAGTCACCTGTCTGTCCCATACCTCCCTGCAACAGAAGAGAAGTTTGAATTAGGTACAGAAGTGACTTGTGGAGGGAGACGTTGTGAGCTGTATAGCAGGTGGAAAACCAGATTAGCCAAGATACATCAAAAATATGTAATTCTTGTCAAATGTGCTCTCGCATCATGTAGGACACAGAAGCTCAGCACAGGGACTTTCCTATTTTTCAGTTTCACACAGTGTTCATGTAAAAGCATAAGACTGAACTTAATTAGATGTGAAATAATCAATTATGTCATGGTTGAACTAGAGCAACGTCTCCCAGCTGTCCATTGTGACCGTTATGCAGTAGTCTTGGCCGGCGTAATGTGTCTCTGACTGATGCTATAAACAGATTAGACACTGGATCAACACATTGGAGTTTCCCAATCTGTCAAGTGTGTGGGCATCACAGTAAGGTATATGCATTTCATTGTGGCCTTCAAATGGAACATACAATTTATATCCAAGCGCTTGAAGCTATGACAGTAACCATAACATTTCCTTGAAGGAGGAAATCTGAACACGGGCTATTAGGGGATCCAAGTAATACATGATGATCATAATGATGTGTCAAATGTTTACTTTAGACCGAAGATCTTATTAGTGAGCGACAGGCTGAGCCACTGAAACACAGAGTTAGTGTTAACACGATGTAGGCCACATTTTATGACCTGAGGAAAGATGTGTCTTAGTTAAGGGAAAATTTAAACATTTATTCTGTTAGTGTTTCCACACAAATTTCCACATCCTCACTCATATAAGACAACGTGTTGGCCTATGAATTGGGGATATTCCACTTAGTAAACCAACACCGTTGAACAATACCAAAAGTCCTCTGTGCCATGGCACTAGTTTATTTAACCATTTCACCTCAGACCACTCTATGTCAGCTGCTAAGAGGCTAACCTTGGAGATGATAGACGCTTTATCCAGAAGCATGACCGTGAACTTTACAACTTTACAGTTTAAAAAAAAAGCGATTAGTGTGTAGCAGGGGACTAATGGAAGGACCACCTACCGGGACTGACAGTACATATATATCTGAGCCAGGAAATGCCCTCCTCAGGCGCCAACGGAGGTGGCAGTAAACATGGTTGTTCTCTGTGACTTACGTACTGGCAGGAGGTGAGGGCTCCACTGAGTCTGAGAAGACAGATTTTGGCCCCCAACTGAGCTCCATAAACAGCTTGTCCCCCTCATCCGCCTGTCTGTGAGTGAGTACCCAGCATGGCCATTTGTGTGTGTCTGTGTGTCTGTGTGTCTGTGTGCGTGTGTGCGTGTGTGCGTGTGTGCGTGTGTGCGTGTGTGTGTGTGCTTTGAGTAGTATATGGACAATTTTTACCCAGAGTCTCTCCAGCCGAAAGGGCATGTTATATGCCAAGCCAACAACTCATTTCTCATGTACAAGACAAGTCGTCTGTCTTTGAAGACCCAATAGAAGCCCTGCACACTATTAGTCACATGTTCTCTATTCTCTAAGTTGTGGTCCCAGCATACCACCAAGAGCTGGAGCTGCTACATCAAAGAGGTAAATTAGTCTTACAGATGTAGGATCTTTATTTGATCACCCTGTTGCATGACAACCTTCCTGCAATGCAGGACATTTTTAGCATGTAGTTTCTTGGTTTAAAAAGGCTTCTGAATTTTGTAATTTCCACTTTGACATTTCAGACTTGATTTTCCCTTCCGATTAAATGTATAAACCTCTACAAAAATGTCCATTAATTATAATTATCATAATAATTTACATTTCCTGTTGCTGCAGGATTATTTTCCTGCTGTAGCAAACGGGTTCAAATGAAGATCCTACACCTGTAACTCAGCCTCAAATGGAACTAATCATGTCTACTGCCTGAAGCCTATAAGCAAGGAGGGTTATGTTCACATGGTCAACCATGTAATTGAATCCTGATGCAGTGAGTATGCCATATCCTTTAATTAAACTGCTTAGTAAACATGTTGTCCTCTGTTCTGCACTGAATGGTTCTCTATTGTATTTTAAGAGGTGTTCTGTTCTCAACTCTCTCCACTTTTCTGACAATGACAAAGCATTTTTCCTTGAGCGCTGAGTGTTATGTATATGAAGGGCAGTAGAATGATGCTAATGACTATGATGACTCTGATGATGAAATGATGACCATGATCACTATGAAGATGAAATGATGACGAAACAATGATTCACATGTATGAGAACATAACATACCACTATAATAAGTAATACAACATTCATTATTAGAATATTACTCAACTGACTGCTTTCACTGGCTGAGGATTTGTCAAATTCAGATGAATAATATTAAGTATGAATCTCCTAATGTTAAAGTGAAACCAAACAGTCTATGATGGTTTGCCATATTGATCTAAAATTTATATTATCACTGCCACTTTACGTCCATTGTCACGCGGTGTTCCCTGTTTTTGCTTCTGTTCCCATCGTGCCGTCTCTCAGTTATGTTTCCATTGTATTTTCCACAACCTCACTGCTGTCCCGCAAGCAGGGGTTTTCCTATTTCATTCACACGCAGTTCAATTTAACTCTTTACACTGAACAAACCTCTGTAGTCAATCTGGGGTCTATAGCCCAACATCCAAATGTCTGTCACTGTAAAATCCACAACACCAAAAGAGCGCATACATTCTGAATGACAATTAGCACTCATTCTTGTTCTAAGTTGTTGACCCTCACTAAACAAAGTTCAACTTAACACTATAGTGAGAATGGTGCTGTAATGCCCTTACCCAGTTGCCTAGTCTTCCTGGCTCTCCTGTGTTGCCTGGGAGACCTCTGTGACCCTGAAGAAGGAGACATACAGTTGGAGTAGTTAGCATTAGCCTGGACCGCAACCCAGCCATGCCAAGTTGGCTCTCCAGCCTGGTCCAATGCTGTATGTGCTGTAACCAACTCTTTTATCTATCATTGCCAATGAACGAACACAGAGGAGTTGGCTAACAGCAGACCAAACAGACTAGACCACCAGGCTAAAGGCTCTCAGCTCATTATTCAAAGCAGTGGTGCTGTTATGGGAACTGTAATGGGCTTAGTAGTCACCTTCGGTCCTGGGGGTCCCTGGTTGCCAGGCTGTCCGTGCATACACTTACAGGTGGCCCTTCCTGCTGTCAGGCCAATCTCAGCATGCCCGCCACACTAAACAGAATAGAACAGCAGAGAACTTGACTAGTCAGTCCATCTGCAGAGACAGAAATTGTTATTCTGCCCTGTTCACCACTCCCTAGAGACAACACATGAACACACAACACACATTTGGGAGAACATAGTCACTGCTATGGGAGACAATGAGAAAAGAGGCTGGATTTAAAGACACACTGTACTGTACATATCTGTCAGTGACGAACATGAACCTGCTGGAAGTCACACCCAACTCACCACACTGGAGAGCTCACAGCAGCCTTCTGAGTAGGCCTTCTCTGGATCACAGGACACATCCATCTGCTGGAGGTCTACCTACAGTTCCAGGACACAAGATATTGTGGTCAGTGAGCTTTCATATGAACGCTGAATTGACTATGGAGCATTGATCAATTCATAGACACAACTGCAAAATACTGTATGAAACCCAGCATGATTTGGTTTGAACAGCACAGAACTTACTGAGGCGGAGCGATCTCCCACAGCCCTCTTCACGATGGAGGTGTAACCCTGGCGGATGACGGGTCTAGGATCACCGATGGGCTCCACGCTCACCTCCTCGCAGTCCACCAGCAACTTGACCTTATCGGCCTTGACCTGCAGCGCCAGCTTGTGCCACTCTCCATCAAACAGCTTGTCCACCCGGTGGAAGGTGCGTAGCATCTGGGTGCCATGGGGACTGGTGTAGAAGAAGTCCAGAGAGTGTGTGTCACCCTGAAAACGGAGGCCCACCTGTTCACGTCCATCGGGGTCGCTGACCTGCCACAAGTTCCAGGACCTCTTGGCGGTGTCCTTCGTCACCTTAAATGTGGCAATGACGGAGTAGTCGGAGGGCAGGCCATCGGGGTACACATCGCTGTGGCACGACAATCATGGGGTATTAGGAGACACTTAATACAGTTGAAAACAATACATCATATTTTCATACAGAACAAGCACTGGCATTTGTTGTGTAATTGTATTTGGAATAAAATGATCAAATACTTTTGAAACAACAGAATCAGTGTTTCACAAGCTTAACGTTGGATGCCTTATCCCACTGCTTTTAAACTTCTGCTCGTGGTTTCAAAGCACCCCCCACCCTAGTTGGAAAATGAAGCTCATTCAACCTACCATTAATGTTTTCAATCACAACAGGCCTGTTGCACAACCTAATTTTATATACCCTCTTCTCTCCCTCTCTGGCTTCCTGTCAGGGCAAATCATTCCTGTTGGCTTTTTGATGCTGTACTTTGTATTTGATGTACAGTAACGCACTTCTGCTACTCAATATAAACATTTCTTAGTTGTCAGGCATCGAAGGTTCATTGAGGACAGCTTTGCTGGCTACAACACAGAGAAGGAAAATACAGATGAACTACTGATGTTCAGTGCCTCCCAGCAACGAGGAGACAGTCAGCATAAATAACAAAACAAACAGCTGAGTGTGTAGCATATCTATGCCAAGAAAGTGTCAATCAGGGTTTGAGGATAGTTGGGGAAAATCCTTGCCTTTTCCAATTGAACGATGATGTATTTATTTTCAAAGGAATCCCTGGATGATAGGCTGATTCACTAACACGACTCATAATGTGTTTTGACTAACAGCACGTCATTATGCTAATCGACAAAGAATCAACTGCTAAATTCATCCATTGTGATGACAATGGAATGCCAGTGGTGTTCCACCAGCTGTCCATTGGTGACTATCAAGTGATGAAGCAAATGCAAATGTTGAGGTTTTTCGTGCCGGAGAGGAAATCAAATGTCTTGTTTGAAGGTGGACATAATTACACTGAGTGGAAAAACGGAGGAAACCCCACTGGCAAAGAGCCCGAGAAGAAATGATACACATCGCTATTAGATCTCTCATTTGGGTGCATGGTCTTAGCTCACTTTGGCTAGCTCACATCCGAGGAAAGTAGGAAACCTTAAGATAAACATCATTATTCACCATCAGTGAGGAGAATTGACAAAGTCTGGACTTTTTGATGGAGGAAGAGCACCCGGATCTCCTTAAGGAGGGTTCAACATACTGGACGTTGCAGATAGAAACACTATGAATAGAGCTAATATGATGACTTTATCTACATGTTAGTGACACATGTCTATTCTATAACAACAAGTTCCACAATGTTGTGCCCTAGTAGATGCACCCCTGGTCTGTTGCAGGCCTGTGTGTTCAGTTTGAATATCTGGGAAATTCTGCTCCGGACCACTTTGGAAACAAGTGTTTTCCTGTGTTATCATGTTTTACTGTTATCCTCTGAGATTAAAATGCACATCTTAACATATGTTTTATTTTTTAACCTCATCATCAAATTCCAGTCTATACAAATCCATTTGGCTTCACTGTGTGCGTGCAGAAAGTACCTCATGGTTTTGCGTAGGTGGATGGCAGGGTTCACACGGTAGGCCACTGAATCAGGTTCAGATCCAACCACTTTCCTCACCCCTCTGGACTTAGATACACGGAACTCCTCTAGCATGTCATAACCTCAGAGTAAAAACACACAGCTCAGTTTTTCACCAATGTGATGTTCAAAGGGTTGAGGATTAAAGTAAGACAATGAATGAGGAGGATCTGGATGAAACACATAATTTAAAAAGTCACACATTAGGTTACACAGTGCATTGGGTGTGGGCATGTGGAAGGACTGGAAAGTTGAAACAAAAATATATCTATCACACAATATGATCAATCAAACAATGGTTATTGGTATTCATGTTATTGATATTCATGTTACTGGTATTCATGTTATTGGTATTCATGTTACTGGTATTCATGTTACTGGTATTCATGTTATTGGTATTCATGTTACTGGTATTCATGTTACTGGTATTCATGTTATTGGTATTCATGTTACTGTTTTTTATAATACTGGTATTCATTTTATTGGTATTCATGTTACTGGTATTCATGTTATTGGTATTCATGTTACTGTCTTTTATAATACTGGTATTCATGTTATTGGTATTCATGTTACTGGTATTCATGTTACTGGTATTCATGTTATTGGTATTCATGTTACTGTTTTTTATAATACTGGTATTAATTTTATTGGTATTCATGTTACTGGTATTCATGTTATTGGTATTCATGTTACTGGTATTCATGTTACTGGTATTCATGTTACTGGTATTCATGTTACTGGTATTCATGTTATTGGTATTCATGTTACTGGTATTCATGTTATTGGTATTCATGTTACTGGTATTCATGTTATTGGTATTCATGTTATTGGTATTCATGTTACTGGTATTCATGTTATTGGTATTCATGTTACTGTTTTTTATAATACTGGTATTCATGTTATTGGTATTCATGTTACTGGTATTCATGTTACTGGTATTCATGTTATTGGTACTCATGTTACTGTTTTTTATAATACTGGTATTCATTTTATTGGTATTCATGTTACTGGTATTCATGTTATTGGTATTCATGTTACTGTCTTTTATAATACTGGTATTCATGTTATTGGTATTCATGTTATTGGTATTCATGTTACTGGTATTCATGTTATTGGTACTCATGTTATTGGTACTCATGTTACTGGTATTCATGTTATTGGTATTCATGTTACTGGTATTCATGTTATTGGTATTCATGTTATTGGTATTCATGTTACTGGTATTCATGTTATTGGTATTCATGTTATTGGTATTCATGTTACTGGTATTCATGTTATTGGTATTCATGTTACTGTTTTTTTATAATACTGGTATTCATGTTATTGGTATTCATGTTACTGGTATTCATGTTACTGGTATTCATGTTATTGGTATTCATGTTACTGTTTTTTATAATACTGATATTCATTTTATTGGTATTCATGTTACTGGTATTCATGTTACTGGTATTCATGTTATTGGTATTCATGTTATTGGTATTCATGTTACTGTTTTTTATAATACTGGTATTCATTTTGTTGGTATTCATGTTACTGGTATTCATGTTACTGGTATTCATGTTATTGGTATTCATGTTACTGGTATTCATGTTATTGGTATTCATGTTATTGGTATTCATGTTACTGGTATTCATGTTATTGGTACTCATGTTACTGTTTTTTATAATACTGGTATTCATTTTATTGGTATTCATGTTACTGGTATTCATGTTACTGGTATTCATGTTATTGGTATTCATGTTACTGGTATTCATGTTACTGGTATTCATGTTATTGGTATTCATGTTACTGGTATTCATGTTATTGGTATTCATGTTACTGGTATTCATGTTATTGGTATTCATGTTACTGGTATTCATGTTATTGGTATTCATGTTACTGGTATTCATGTTACTGGTATTCATGTTACTGGTATTCATGTTACTGTTTTTTATAATACTGGTATTCATGTTATTGGTATTCATGTTACTGGTATTCATGTTACTGGTATTCATGTTATTGGTATTCATGTTACTGGTATTCATGTTACTGGTATTCATGTTATTGGTATTCTTGTTACTGTTTTTTATAATACTGGTATTCATTTTATTGGTATTCATGTTACTGGTATTCATGTTACTGGTATTCGTGTTACTGGTATTCATGTTACTGGTATTCATGTTATTGGTATTCATGTTACTGGTATTCATGTTATTGGTATTCATGTTACTGGTATTCATGTTATTGGTATTCATGTTACTGGTATTCATGTTATTGGTATTCATGTTACTGGTATTCAACAGCAGCAAACTTTGTCAATCTAATGTTTTGTGAAATAGTTATTTGTTCAATCAGTGTTGATTTGCAGTAACTGTCACTTAGAAGAGTATAATTGATTACTCACTACAAAAGGACATTACACTTGGCACAACATGAATTTAGTTGACTATTATGACACTCACTCTCACAGTTTAAGAGTGTCATCATAGAGATCCCATTAAATGATTTGAATTCCTAATTCTATGGGTGTCATTTCATTCAGAAAAAGTGAAGTCTGGATGTTTTTGTGACATTACAATGACGTCAGTGAGGGTTGGTAGTGATACATTCTGTTAAGGCTAATTAACAGACTGACTGCAGGTAATACTCAAGAAGGGAAAGATGTGTGTTCTTCTGAGAGTGCAATGGTTTTATGTGCCAGTGCTGCTGCCTGCTGGTTATGCAAGAGATAGAGGATCAAATTATATTGCATTGCATGGACCACTGTTCATTCGTTCCTGCACCTACCAACTTTGCCAACATCAGACAGAAAGAAAACATAGACACAGTCTTGAGAAAAGCTGTAAATCAATCAACCAAAATTACTAGATGCTCAATAAACAGGAAAGAAAATATCTTATGGTAGGGCCTACTTACTTGGTAACTCCTGGCAATTGATCAATCCAACGAAAGCTAGAAGCACTGGGAAAACCAGCATCTCTTTGAAGGCTGGCATTTTGAAAATGTGATGTGTCAGGGATTATATGTGCCTACAAAAGTACAACAAGAGAAACTATAATAGAATTGAAATGTTTGCCATTTTCCCAATTAACTTATAGTGAGGAACAGTGCACTGACTGATTTACTATATGTAGATTTAGGCCTATTCATATCAAATAAATAAATAAATAAAACTCAACAAAAAACATCAATAATAGAAAATAACAGCAATATTTTGATTCTAGGATACATTTTGACTACATATAACCACAATAATACCCATCATGTCAATCACATATTTTACAGGTTTATGCAGGACTATAAATCACCCTTAAATAGGCTATAAAAATGATGTACTGTGAAAAGGTATGTACTTTTCCATTTGGAATTATATTATGTCATATAGTAATATGAAATCAATATCCCCTCAGGCAATAGGGTCGAAAAGTGCCTATACTAACTTGTTTACAGTTCGGTATGGAAGGAGTCACATAATTTCTTTAAAAGAATCTATATCAACTTCACCATTATCCATAAGTGGTATAAAATACTTAAGTAAAAATACTTTAAAGTACTACTTAGGTAGTTTTTTGAGGTATCTGTACTTTACTACATTCCTAAAGAAATGTATGTACTTTTTACTCCATACACTTTCCTTTACACCCAAAGTACATTTTGAATGCTTAGTAAGACAGGAAAATGGTCCAATTCACGCACTTATGAAGAGAACATCCCTGGTCTGATCTGGCGGACTCACTAAACACAAATGTTTAATATGTGTAAACTATATTTGAGTGTTGTAGTGTGTCCCAGGCTATCCATAAATAAAATTTTAAAAATACAATTGTGCTGTTTGATTTGCTTAATACAAGCAATTTGAAATAATTTATACTTTTACTTTTGATACTTCAGCATATTTAATCAAGTAGTATTTTACTATGTGACTTTTACATTCAACTGAGACATTTTCTATTAAGGTATCTTTACTTTTACTCAAGTATGATATTGGGTACTTTTTCCACCACTGGAAAATATCTTGACCATTGCACAGAAATTAGATATTTCATTTAGTTAAATGTAGGCTAAAGTTCATTTAGGGTGTTTGACATTTTGATCCCATAAAGCAGTACTAATTATAAGAATCAAAACCCGTAGAGTAGAATTTACTGTACTGAATTGATGGGGTTATTCTCTTAGTCTACTCTTAAATTAGACTTAACACTTTTACACTTTTTAACATTAGTAATATTTGTCCACAATAAATCAATGGCTTATTAATGGATCTAAGGTTATCCTTGAGGTTATCCTAGGAAATAGTTCCAACCACAAACAAAATCCACCATCACATTTAAATTAAAGTATTTAAAAATAGAAATATACCTGTAGATGAATGTACAGTATTGTAAAAATCACTCACATATTCTTGAAAAAGAGGCCCCCGATGTGGACTGCAGACTGTTCCTTTACAGTTCCCGCAGTGAGGATGTAACCAATTTTAAAGTGGCATCCCTAGGCCAAACCTTGCCTTAAACAGGAGGATCATTCAGTCCGACAGTGGTGGGTCTCAGGAAGACCTGACCCTTGTGCTCCACTCTACCTTCGGTCCCCAGGGGATCTGAAATCTCCCATAGGCCCGTTGCGTCTACTGAAACACACTTCAACGCAAGGGGATTGCTCAGGACAACCTTTAATCCACCTTTCCTTTTTATACAAGCCAGGTGCTCAAGCAAACCCTTGATTATACTTTTTTTATGCATTATTATTGGTATGGGATATAATAGACTGAATTTAATTGGCGAGGAGCATGCAACCTATCCTTTCCTACACATATCATGTCCTCTGAAGCCGGCCTAATAATTATTTAGCAATGAATAGGCTAATTCTTGTTTGCATATTAACTTGTCACAGTTCACATATTATTTTCATTATTGTAGGCCGCTTTTATATAATTATTTTGTCAAATAAAATGTGAAATGAAACTGTTTTTGGTCAGATGACCACCTTCCCAGGACAGTCAGCCTTTGTCCCGATTCCCACTGATAGAAACGTGTAGTATGTCGAGGCCAAGCGTGAGGGGCGCTCTGCAAACATTCCTCAAGCAGAGAATGGTGATGCTGGGAATACCATTAACCCAAACCGCATATATGTGGGGTGTATTGGGCCATTGGGGCCTAACATAAATTAGCGTTGGCACCCTGCTTATGGACCTTCGCTGATCAGAATTATATTTAGTTGTATCCCTTTTTTTTGTGGTACACACCTTGGCATTAAAATCACAGTCTGTAGATTTACATCACATGAAACAACCCATTTATTTGCTCCTTTGTTTCCATTTCTGTTGACCCACAGATGATATGGGTGGCCTGTATAGGCCAGTTATTGAGCCAAGCTAAAGTTGTCTCTAATTTGACATTTATGGGATTAGCACCATTATCACAGCCCTTACATTTGAAAAAGACAAAAGTAGATATGATCTGAGCGATTTCAAAGGGGATTGAATGATCTGTAAGAAACGCATATACGGACCATGTTGAAATGTAACAGTTCAAGTCTCCACATTTGCCAAATTTCAAGGATTCTTGGGTGAAACTGTATCTATCGACTGATGAAATGTTGTTGGCCTATTTGTAGAGCACTCTAGCTCAAGTGGCCTATATAAAGTAGACTATATAAAGTAGACTATATAAAGTAGTCTATATAATGTAGTCTATAGAAAGTAGTCTATATAAAGTAGTCTATATAAAGTAGTCTATATAAAGTATCCTATATAAAGTCTCCTATAAAGTAGTCCTATAAAGTAGCCAATATAATGTAGTCTATATAATGTAGTCTATATAAAATACCCTCCACAGTCCAGTACGTCCTGTGCCTCCTCTCCGCACTCGCCCTGAGGTGCGTGTCACCAGCCTGGTACCACCAGTGTTGGCACCACACAACAGACCTCCAGTGCGCCTCCACAGTCAAGTACAGTGCCTTGCGAAAGTATTCGGCCCCCTTGAACTTTGCGACCTTTTGCCACATTTCAGGCTTCAAACATAAAGATATAAAACTGTATTTTTTTGTGAAGAATCAACAACAAGTGGGACACAATCATGAAGTGGAACGACATTTATTGGATATTTCAAACTTTTTTAACAAATCAAAAACTGAAAAATTGGGCGTGCAAAATTATTCAGCCCCTTTACTTTCAGTGCAGCAAACTCTCCAGAAGTTCAGTGAGGATCTCTGAATGATCCAATGTTGACCTAAATGACTAATGATGATAAATACAATCCACCTGTGTGTAATCAAGTCTCCGTATAAATGCACCTGCACTGTGATAGTCTCAGAGGTCCGTTAAAAGCGCAGAGAGCATATGAAGAACAAGGAACACACCAGGCAGGTCCGAGATACTGTTGTGAAGAAGTTTGCAGCCGGATTTGGATACCAAAAGATTTCCCAAGCTTTAAACATCCCAAGGAGCACTGTGCAAACGATAATATTGAAATGGAAGGAGTATCAGACCACTGCAAATCTACCAAGACCTGGCCATCCCTCTAAACCTTCAGCTCATACAAGGAGAAGACTGATCAGAGATGCAGCCTAGAGGCCCATGATCACTCTGGATGAACTGCAGAGATCTACAGCTGAGGTGGGAGACTCTGTCCATAGGACAACAATCAGTCGTATATTGCACAAATCTGGCCTTTATGGAAGAGTGGCAAGAAGAAAGCCATTTCTTAAAGATATCCATAAAAAGTGTTGTTTAAAGTTTGCCACAAGCCACCTGGGAGACACACCAAACATGTGGAAGAAGTTGCTCTGGTCAGAAGAAACCAAAATTGAACTTTTTGGCAACAATGCAAAACGTTATGTTTGGCGTAAAAGCAACACAGCTCATCACCCTGAACACACCATACCCACTGTCAAACATGGTGGTGGCAGCATCATGGTTTGGGCCTGCTTTTCTTCAGCAGGGACAGGGAAGATGGTTAAAATTGATGGGAAGATGGATGGAGCCAAATACAGGACCATTCTGGAAGAAAACCTGATGGAGTCTGCAAAAGACCTGAGACTGGGACGGAGATTTGTCTTCCAACAAGACAATGATCCAAAACATAAAGCAAAATCTACAATGGAATGGTTAAAAAATATACATATCCAGGTGTTAGAATGTACTGTATGTCCTGTGCCTCTTCCCCGCACTCGTCCTGAGGTGCGTGTCATCAGCCCGGTGCCACCTGATACACTGCCGATTTTGCAGTTTTTCCTACTTACAAAGCATGTAGAGGTCTGTAATTTTTATCATAGGTACACTTCAACTGTGAGAGACGGAATCTAAAACAAAATACAGAAAATCACATTGTATGATTTTTAAGTAATTCATTAGCATTTTATTGCATGACATGTTTTTTATGACATATATTTGATCACCTTGGTAAGAATTCCGGCTCTCACAGACCTGTTAGTTTTTCTTTAAGAAGCCCTCCTGTTCTCCACTCATTACCTGTATTAACTGCACCTGTTTGAACTCGTTACCTGTATAAAAGACACCTGTCCACACACTCAATCAAACAGAAGACCAGAGAGCTGTGTAAGGACATCAGGGATAAAATTGTAGACCTGCTGGTCACCATAGCATCTCCCACCTGTAGCACACGCTCCAGCAGGTATATCTCTCTAGTCACCCCCAAAAACAATTCTTTCTTTGGCCGCCTCTCCTTCCAGTTCTCTGCTGCCAATGACTGGAACGAACTACAAAAATCTCTGAAACTGGAAACACTTATCTCCCTCACGAGCTTTAAGCACCACCTGTCACAGCAGCTCACAGATTACTGCACCTGTACATAGCCCACCTATATTTTAGCCCAAACAACTACCTCTTTCCCTACTGTATTTAATTAATTTATTTATTTTTCTCCTTTGCACCCCATTATTTATATCTCTACTTTGCACATTCTTCCATTGCAAATCTACCATTCCAGTGTTTTACTTGCTATATTGTATTTACTTTGCCACCATGGCCTTTTTTTGCCTTTACCTCCCTTATCTCACCTCATTTGCTCACATCGTATATAGACTTGTTTATACTGTATTATTGACTGTATGTTTGTTTTACTCCATGTGTAACTCTATGTCGTTGTATGTGTCGAACTGCTTTGCTTTATCTTGGCCAGGTCGCAATTGTAAATGAGAACTTGTTCTCAACTTGCCTACCTGGTTAAATAAAGGTGAAAAAAAAACTGAATTATCACATTTACATAAGTATTCAGACCCTTTACTCAGTACTTTGCTGAAGCACCTTTGTCAGCGATTAAAGCCTTGAGTCTTCTTGGCTATGACGCTACAAGCTTGGCACACATGTATTTGGGGTGTTTCTCGGATTCTTCTATGTAGATCCTCCCAAGCTCAGTCAGGTTGGATGTGGAGCATCACTGCAAAGCTATTTACAGGTCTCTCCAGAATTGTTCGATCGGGTTTAAGTTCGGGCTCTGGCTGGGCCATTCAAGGACATTCAGAGACTTGTACAGCAGCCACTCCTGCGTTGCCTTGGCTATGTGCTTAGGGTTGTTGTCCTGTTGGAATTTGAACCTTCGCCCGGTCTGAGGTCCTGAGTGCTCTGGAGCAGGTTTTCATCAAGGATCTCTCTGTACTTTGCTCCATTCATCTTTCCCTCGATCCTGACATGTCTCCCAGTCCCTGCCACTGAAAAACATCCCGACAGCATGATGCTGCCACCACCATGCTTCACCGTAGGAATGGTGCCAGGTTTCCTACAGTCTGATGAAATCTTGATTTCATCAGACCAGAGAATCTTGTTTCTCATCGTCTGAGAGTCCTTTAGGTGCCTTTTGGCAAACTCCAAGCAGGCTGTCATGTGCCTTTTACTGAGGTGTGGCAATCTGGCCATTCTACCATAAAGGCCTGAATGGTGGTGTACTGCAGAGATGGTTGTCTTTCTGGAAGTTTCTCCCATCTCCACAGAGGAACTCTGGAGCTCTGTCAGAGTGATCATCGGGTTCTTGGTCACCTCCCTGACCAAGGCCCTTCTCCCGATTGCTCAGTTTGGCCGGGCGGCCAGCATTAGGAAGAATTTTGGTGGTTCCAAACTTCTTCCATTTAAGAATGATGGAGGCAACTGTGTTCTTGGGGACCTTCAATGCTGGATAAATGTTTTGGTACCGGTCACGCCCTGACCATAGTTTGCTTTGTATGGTTATATGTTTTGTTTGGTCAGAGTGTGATCTGAGTGGGAATTCTATGCTGTATGTCTAGTTTGTCTGTTACTGTGTTTGGCCTGATATGGTTCTCAATCAGAGGCAGGTGTTAGTCATTGTCTCTGATTGGGAACCATACTTGGGTCGCCTGTTTTGTCATTGTGGGTTGTGGGTGATTGTCTATGTTATGTTGCTTGTTAGCACAGTGTTTTGATTAGCGTCACGGTTGTCACTTCGTTGTTTTGTAGTGTTCAGTTTTTTCCATTAAAATGACGAACACTTACCATGCCGCATCTTGGTCCTCCTCTCTATCTCCAGATGACAGCAGTGACAGTACCCTTCCCCAAATCTGTGCCTCAATACAATCCTGTCTCAGCGCTCTACGGTCAATTCTTTCCACCTCATGGCTTGGTTTTTGCTCCGACATGCACTGTCAACTTTTAGACCTTATATAGACAGATGTGTGCCTTTCCAAATCATGTCCAATCAATTGAATTAACCACAGGTGGACTCCAATCAAGATGTAGAAACATCTCAAGGATGATCAATGGAAACAGGATGCACCTGAGATCAATTTCGAGTCTCATAGCAAAGGTTCTGAATACCAATGTAAATAAAGTATTTCTGATTTTTATCAGAAAGTCAGATTTTCACAAACATTTTTTTTTCTCTTTGTCATTATGAGGTATTGTGTGTTTTTTTTTTTTACTTAATCAATTTTAGAATAAGACTGGAACATAACAAAATGTAGAAAAAGGGAAGGGGTCTGAATACTTTCTGAATGAACTGTATGTCAGGTAAAGTTGACCATTTCCATACGATGCAAGATTCCTTTTGTCTCTTTGTCTCTCTGCTGCATCCTATCGGGTCATTCTACAGAAATAATACATGATACTGTAATAATAATTTATAACATAATATTTAAAGAAACAGACATCTGTGTGAGCCATCTCAGTATCCCATGGTAGCTTTCTGCAAGCAAATTTATTACAAAAAAGGTTACAGTAATCCTTTCCACTCCAGCTAAATGAACCATACACTGACATGATGATGCACTAAAGAATGTCTACTCAGGGCGCCGGGAGCCCCTCTTTAAGGTAAAATGGCACACATCGCTTTAAGTTGACCAAACAAAACAGTATTACCTGCAGGTGCTAAGGAAAGTTGAAGTATTTTAAAGCCTGGATATTGAGGGGTTTCTGCGTGAACTTGCCTTCAACAGTCTTCTCTGTCAGTACATCATTATTTGCAGTGTTTACTATGTGGTAGGCTACATGTATATTGTATTGCCCTTTAAATGCATATTTTGGCAGTACATCATTGCACTTTAAATAGATAATA
Source organism: Oncorhynchus masou masou (assembly GCF_036934945.1). Taxonomy (NCBI): domain Eukaryota; kingdom Metazoa; phylum Chordata; class Actinopteri; order Salmoniformes; family Salmonidae; genus Oncorhynchus; species Oncorhynchus masou. The sequence goes on from NC_088242.1 coordinate 13,798,873, forward strand.
GATCATTGGTGTCCCACAGAGTAGCGCGATACACCGTTTGTCACACGCATGTCAGCATACAGAAATTACAGTACATTCAGTATCTCTCTCAGAGCACAATGCTGTGCGTTACCATTCATTAGTGTGTAAAAGTGTTAGAACGACCAGACAATGGAGTCTTTTCCATGTTTTCTTCTTCTTTCAGTTTTTTGTACCTCTTCAGGTTTAGCGTCAATAAAATAAAATGATCATAATAATTTGACATTATTCACAGAAAATAAAATACATTAAGACAAATACACAAATACACAAGGCCATTGACATTCCATTCACACTTAATATTAAACCATTTTTTCTCTCAACAGAATATTTAACATCTTCGCAACACTTTAAATAATTAACACATACAACAGTCTCTTGTGTCAGTTCTAGTGTCTCCAGTCTCCATGTGTCTTGTGGAACCAGGAGGGCCACTTTGGGCCAACGGGGCTCCCATAGTTGTCTCAAGGCCAATGACTATCTCTTGGAGGTCTTGGCCAGTTTGCTGGGGGTCAACCTCCTTTGAGGAGTGGGGATTTTGGAGGGTTTGCCTCCGTGTTGACGTGACGATGAGCGGGGTGTGGCCCGACTGGTGTCACCCACCATCTCTGACGTTTCGGAGCACACCGATGCGATATCGGAGATGTCGAAGTCTGAAGCATCGCTTCCCCTCCGGCTGCTGCCTCGGCTACCTGCTTTACTTCCAGGTCGGCTGCCGGATCTTCTCGATTCTGGGGAACAAAAGATTCCGGTATGCTTATTGTCTGGTTACAGCAACTGGCAACTCTGACAGCAGAGCCAAAAAGCAAAGACGTTTAGCAGTTAGAAAGCAGTCACTGCTTTTTGAAAATAATTCTCTCCTCACCAAAGCCTATGGCCTGCCCCCGTGCTTTCATCACAGCAGCATTGATCAGGGTTCCCTGCTCTTCTCCCGACTGGAAACCTTTTCCTGACAAGTATCCAGGGAGACGCAGTTTGCTTCCCTGTATCGGGATGCTCTAGAAAAGACAGAGCATTTGTTGGCATTTAGAAACTAAAAGCTATACAATGGGAAATCAAAGAACAAGACAATACTGTATGTTGTAGTTAAATTGATTATCTACTATAGTACATTGACTCTTATTAACATTGGTAATTATCCTCTAACTAGCATGTTATGCAACGTGGTATTCTGATGAAATCAGATGAAATCCCAGAAACTTCCAATGTAAGGAGTTATTTTGTTGAATGAAAAGTTACATGTTTGATGTTTCAGTAACAACCTAAACCGTTACAGCGGATTAACAGATAAACAGTTGAACATGCAACACAGAACAGCAGTTCAGTTCTTAGTTTGAGTTAGTTAGAGAAGGAAATAGACTGTGTTTTTCTTTTTACAGTCAACAGAGAGAATGACTCATGTTCCACCACAATCACCAGTCAGTACTCTAAAGCATCCTAACTAAAAACCCAACTGACGTCGGAATCTAATAGAAAAACTAATAAACAGCTTATGTGCTCTCTCCAATCACAATTTGCTCTCTACACCATCCCTTGTCCTTAACACTTCAATACTAGTATATCTGTAAGGTTTAAGCAAATAGGGTGGAAGCTCCACCACTCCACTATTTCTACCTATGCAGAGATCCTTCAGCTCATTAAATATTGTGCAGTTAGGGCCAAGGGGAAGGGGTAGGCCTATTTAAAGGTCCGCTCTAGAACCTAAAAGGGTTATTTGGCTGTCTCCATAGGAGAACCCTTTGAAGAATCATTTTTTTGTTCCAGGTAGAAATGTTTGGGTTCCATGTAGAACCCTTTCCACAGAGGATTCTACACGGAACCCAAAAGGGTTCTACCTTGAACCAAAAAGGACTCAGTCGAAGAACTCTATTGGAACGCTTTTCTTTTATAAAAGTGTATAGTAAGAGGTAGTAGTTGTTAGGTTCAGAGCTCTGGAGCGTTTCAGATCCTGTTGATTCACTATACCTCGGAGGATGAACCTTGGCTCTCAAAGGAGTCTGATGATTTTAGAGGACTGGAGGGTTTGCTGTTTGTCAGCCAGGGCTTATCATAATTGCGGGTTATGTGTTGGGGAGTCTGAGGGAATAATGGCAAATCAAACACACAAAAACAGGGATTCAGATGGAGAAATCAACAAAAAAGAGCAGAGGTAGACTAAAATAATAGTTATGATATGACAAAACAAAGGAATTATCAAACTACAAAAAAACCAACATGAAACAACGAAAATGATTTATTTTAAACATACTGTAGATATGGTTGGAAGCATGTTGGGAATGACAGACAAACCGACACACACTATTTCTCTAGAAATGTTTCAAATACAACTAGCTTCCTAAGGTCATCAACCACAAGTCATTATGCAATTTTGCTCTGTTGTCAGTCAAGTTATTAAATGTATTAGCTGTGGAAGAAGAAGTATGTAGTCAAAAGATGAGGCATCCAGAACGTGGACGTCTCTTACCTTGGGTGTGCTGGTCAAGGCTGGGATATTATGCTGGGCCGGACAGCTATGGTTAGAGTTTGACCGGTTGGGAGAGGCAGCTCGTGACGACGGCCGCGACCTACGACCTCTATACCGGAAGCTGGCCATCACCTGAGTGGTGCCTTCTGGGAGAATGAACTTTTCTCGCAGCTCCATGTTTGTCCTTCCTTTGGCTGGGGGGTAAAATATGACAGCATACAGTAAGACATGAGGCATATGCATGTTCGTTGGTGTATGACTGATTGACTAGGTGAACCTAATTCATTTCAGTGGAGTGAGTCAATGGATGATGAGTACCTGCTTTTGGAAAAAGCAGACCAATTGAAATAAATACAGGTTGTTCTCTACACTATTTGTGTTTGGACTATTGTGCAAATAACAGATTGTAAATGACGGACATGCAGTTTCACATCACTTAGCCACACCAGCGAACTCACTGAAAGCATATGGCCCATTAAAGTAAGTATAGTGATTCCTTCAACCAATAGAGAATCATATGAACTTAATCTAACGGATTGACTCTGCACATACAGATCTAGAAAGACAGCCCCTGTCACCCCAACCTCCTGAAACAAAACCAAAGAAAGGTATAATAGCTGACTTTTTCCCCCAACTCATATCTACCAGGGTAGAAAAATCTCTGGTCATCACAAAAAAAGTATGATGGATTCCAGTGGCTTAGAACATCAGCCATAAATAAATAAATTAGACCCCCCCCCCCTAGCCCTTAGGTGGAAACAGTCAATTACTCTTACAGTGATTGTCAACACAAACTTGAAAACAGAATTGCAAAAGAAAAGGTGCACAGAGCCACTGGGTGCTACATGCTGAGAGAGAGAGAGAGAGAGAGAGAGAGAGAGAGAGAGAGAGAGAGAGAGAGAGAGAGAGAGAGAGTGAGAGAACCAAAGAGAGAAAGAGACAGAGAGAGCGGGAGAGAGAACCAGAGAGAGATAAAGAGAGAGAACCAAAGAGAACAGAGAGAAAGAGAGAGAACCAGAGATAAAGAGAGAGAGAACCAGAGATAAAGAGAGAGAGAACTAGAGAGAAACAGAGAGAGAGAGGGAGAGAGAACCAAAGACAGAGAAAGAGGGGGAGAGAGAACCAGAGAGAAGGAGAGAGAACCAGAGAGCGAGAGAAAGAGAGAGAACCAGAGAGAGAAAAAGAGAGAGAACCAGAGAGGAAGAACGAGAGAACCAAAGAGCGAGAGAAAGAGAGAGAGAACCAGAGAGAGAGTGAGAGAGGAGGGGCGAGAGAACCAGAGAGAAAGAGAGAGAGAATCAGAGAGAGGAAGAGAGAGAACCAGAGATAGAGAGAGAGAAAGAAAGAGAGAATCAGAGAGCGAAAGAGAGAGAGAGAGAGCCGCTGTTGGCCTGGAGGTCAGTAAGTAAGAAGCACTTCAGAAGCAGATGATGTGAATCAGCGATAACTACAGCATGCATGAGACCCACAGACTGCTGGATGACAGGCGAGTGTGAGTGGAGTCACTTTATGGGAACGCCATTCACGAGGAGCACTACAACACACCCATAATGTACACACACCCACACTAACACCCGAACACACAGTGATGCAGAAACATACCACTAGGGGGTTCATGGAGCAAGGTGAGAAAGTGTGAGATTTGTTGCCAACCTATAGGAGACTGAGTAATTGAAGAGTTTGATTCCGAGCGCAACATTTTACTCCCGTGGTGATGAACTGGAAAGGAAGGAGTCGGAGCAGTAGGAAGGAATTTTTAGCAGGAACATAGAAATACATAGAAATAGAGAAACCTGACAGGCAGAGGATAAAATAGAACTAGAGAAACCTGACAGGCAGAGGACAATATAGAAATAGAGAAACCTGACAGGCAGAGGACAACAAGCATTCATAACATCACATCAAAATCCGTGGAAATAAATAGTAAATCACCAGTAGCACTGTTATCTAAAAGTAGACAATTAAAACAGAAGTGACACACGATTGATACCGAATCCAGTAATCTGCCTTCATTACAATGAATTGCATTTTATAAAATGTTCCCCTCCAGTGTTCTGCCTGGTATCTTACCTCGACACGGATCGTTCTTTACCAAGAACTCATCCAGAGCCATCCAGCCTCCACCCACGCGCACCATCACAGTACTCCGTAGGATCCGTACCAGACGCAGCTGCTGGGAGTCTCCGAACTGCAGAGGGAGGAGGGAGGACAGAGAGGAAGGTGAGGCCGGGAGTCACTGAGCACTACTCTGCATCAACAACACTGGACAAGACTTGAAGCTGTGCAACATCAGAAACCAGCAGATGCTATAATGTGTTAGGAGGAAGATTCTCCTTCTAGGAGTTTGTGCCTGATTACATTGCATGTTCTGACTGTAGAGTACAACGATTAGTTCTAAATATGAAATATGATTTCAGTAAAAATGGATTTCACTTAATCACTAGATGAGAGGTGACATCATCTGTCTTATGTTTTCTGTCTGGTTTCTATTTTTTGTTGGTCAGCCGAGCCCATTGATTAAGACACAAAGCAATAACATCAAGGTTTCATTCTCAAAGACACAAATGAAAGGGTCAATCCAACTGGTTCTACCTTCTCGGATTGTATTAGTGCATTCATCATTGTCAACAAGGTAGGATTGGTTTGTGACTTGTGAAATTGTGATACATTGATTTGTAATTGAGGTGAAATGGGTAACACTTTACTTCATACCCCCTGTCAACAGGCTTATCGTAGCCTACATACATCAGTCATAATCATGATATAACAACTGGCATCTAGACATGACTGGCTAGGGCATCTGTTGTTAATATCAATGTTATGACAATGTTATGTTTGATTTGATTTGATTTAAGTCATTTAGCAGACGCTCTTATCCAGAGCGACTTACAAATTGGTGAATTCACCTTCTGACATCCAGTGGAACAGCCACTTTACAATAGTGCATCTAAATCATTTAAGGGGGGGGGGGAGAAGGATTACTTATCCTATCCTAGGTATTCCTATGTATCCCTTATGATTAAGTTTGAAGTAAATAATTAGTAAGTGAATAATTTGTTACAAAGGGTTGCAATATTTGTATTAATCTCTAATATTGGAATGTTTTCTCATTATTTTGTCTCATTTTCACCTGGGAATTCTTGTAACAGGCTTTATCATATAAAGACCATTAGGCAGAAGAGAGGATCTTCCACCACTAGGGGGCACTATAGTGTTGTGGCTTATCCTTACCTTTATTAGGGACACAGTTTTATTCCTGAATACTATGGGATATTTGCATGTATCTTGCAAAGCTTTCAAACAAGCCTGACATGGAGGGTGAACAAACAGCCAAGCGTCATGAGGTGAGGTCACCCAGTTGGATATGGCCATGGGGTTAGCAGATTTGACAACACAACAATCACGGCCTCATGCTTTCCATCAAACATTATCACGTCATATAAAAGAAATGGACAAAACAGACAAAATCTCCTGCAAAACCAACAACGTGACAGCTGCACTTTCTATCAGTACAGTACAAACCACCATAGTCATAGAGGATGCATTGACATTGATGCAGGAACCAATGCTTCAATGGGACACTGAGGGACAACATGGGGGATGGCATTTAATAGTCTCTCTCTAGTCAACCACAGTGTAACAATCAGACATGACCACACACTGATGAGCCTGCAGTTAGGTGCCTATTGTCACTTGAATTCATCAAACTGTGATTCCCAGAATGATTGAATGCCACTGGTGAATTGTGTGATTGAGTACAGTAAAGGTGATGATTTGAATGATCTGAAGAATAGTCACGAGAAGAATGGCCATTTACCAGAATACAGCTTTCCAAAACCGCAACGTGTAGGTGGGGTGTTAGATTTTGACTGTCCCTGCTTGTTATAATCTCATCGTCATGTAAGCAGTGAACCAGACCAAACTGTCAAAAGAATTGTTTCAGTTGATTTTGAGTAATAAATTAATACAAACTGGTGCAGAAGACACACAAAATATATATGTACAGTGTATATATGTTTCCCCCTATATAGTAATTCTCCTCAGCAACACCCATCATCGTTTTACATCCATATGGCCCATGAGTTATGTAGTATTGCAACATGCATTTCTTTGCACATTAGAACTGAATAAATAAAAACAAGCAGGGTAAAACCCTAACAATGGAAAGGCGTTTAGCCAGCTTTGAATGCTGTCACACAAAGACATGTCAGCCATTATTTAGACAATTCATTTCCAGGAAATAAAAGAGAAGCAACAGACAAGCACACATTAAAATAACTATAAATCCCAAACTGGCTAAGGGTTCAATTAATGCACATAGAGAGATAAGATTTGTGTGGAATAGTGTTGGGCTAGAAAACCTATTCTTTCTTATTTGAAATGCAAAAGCATCAAGGAATAAGAGGAAATAATTGAATCAGCTTGAATTTTTACTTCAAAGCATTATAACACTTAACTGCTTTAAATGCTCTTTAGTAATGATCATAAGGTCGATCTTATTACTCCTTATCTAAATAAGAATGTTACTGCCACTAGGTTTACCTGCACAATCAACCAGCGCAGGCAACATTTACAAAGGTGCGTTTATGACTCTGTGGCCATTTCATTCTTGGCATGACCCAAAAGGGTTTATTTCATTCCACTGTCCTTCCTAGCAGGCTACTACTATGTGAATGGTCCTCCACTGCACCACTCATAGGCACCAGCTGCTTTCCCACGCCAGCCAGCCAGACCTATATCCCATATCCCAACTACTTATGCCAGTGGAACTACGCACACAGTTAATGTTATTATCATAGACTAATTAACAACTAAACAAAAGTTGGCCTTTTCAGGATCGAGTGACTGCAAAGGTCTGAAAGCATTATTACTGTCTGCTGAAGCTACTTCTGAGTTCCATTCTGATGACATGGAAGACTCTTGGCAAAATGTTCATGTTAATTGGAAAAGAAACATGGCCAACAAAAAGGTTAGGAGGCGTTGATGAGGGCACAGCACCACATAACAGACAACAAAAATATGTACCTGATTTCCAAGGTAGAACTGGGCATGGGAGGAACAATGAAAAGATTCACATTAGTTTCTCAGAGAGCAAACGTTTCACTATAAACCATACAAATTGGATAGGACATTATATAACAGTGAAGGTCATGTGTTGGTTCTAGAAATATCCTCTTACCCTGTATTTGTTGGCACCAATTTGCTCAACTTGGAATCGTTTAGGACACTTGCATTTTGCCACTTGGCGTGTAACCTATAAAGAATGAAATTATTTAGACATGTTTTACAATGAAGACAGGTAATACTGTACATATAGTCTGAGTTACAACACATGTAGTACCTCATCTTCAATTTTGTCTGCATCTGTGAGGGGTTTGTATGCCTCTTTGTTGGGGTGAAGGGCAGCCACAAACTCATAGTAGTCAATATAGCCGTCACCATCCCGGTCGAATATGTCTGCCACCGCACTCATCTCCAGCCGACTGGTGGGGAATTCTGGGACGCAAAATAAAAAACAGCCGTAAGAATTCTCTGATTTCTTGGACACTTGACACTCCAGTACACTAGTGTACTGATCTGGGCCCAGATTCACAAAACACTTCTTACGCAAAAACGTCATAAGAAGATTCATAAGTGCAATTCCTCAACAATATCTTAAGATTAAGTGATTTTATTATTATTATTATTCTCAAATCTTCTTACAAATCTTCTTAAGATGTTTGTTGCTAGGCAACCGTTTTAGCCAGCTATCCAGTTAGCAATGACAATAATTTTAGCATATTTCATACTGAGATTACTGTTCTAAAACATGTTCTTGGGTTTAAAATAATCAATACATGTTCAATTACTTTGATTTTCTTTTTCTCTCTCTGCCCTGAGTTTAAGACAAGGGCTTAGCTATCTTGGAATTAAGAACATTTCCAAGAATCTAATTTCTTCTTAACTTTTTGCTTACAGAGAAACATAAGAAATAGCACAAGAACATTTCCAAGAACCTTTGTGAGGAATGGTAACTTTGCTTAACATTTCTTCTTAAGAAGGTTTTTTGAATCTAGGCCCTGAACTGTACTATGCTGGCTCTGATATTTTCTTTTCACATTGTTCTTTCCAGCATACAGTACCTTCAGAACGTATTCCTACCCCTTGACTTATTCCACAGCCTGAATATAGAAACCGGAATAAATTGCTTTTTTCTCTCACCCATCTACACACAATACAAGTTTATGCAAGGGTGCAATGCATTATGGGCATTGTAGTTAATTACCACATTTTCGGCACTAAACTACAATATGTAGAATATTGGCCATTGGAAACTGCAACTCCCTACATCACAGCGCAGTTCAGGCTTGATCTGATTTATCACTATAGAAACTGCAATTTGAGCGCCCCCGAAAAGAAACTGAGCTACATGGAAATAATTGAACTGACGTCAGTCAATTATTAGTTTTAAAACTGGAACAATTATAGAAATTCCGGTAAATCGCTCAGCACTGGTTAGTATTGTGGATTATCCTCAGTTTTCTCCTATCACAGCCATTCTGTAACTGTGTAACTATGTTAAATTCATCATTGGCCTCATGGTCAAATCCCTGAGCGGTTTCCTTCCTCTCCGGCAACTGAGATAGGAAGGACGCCTGTATCTTTGTAATGACTGGGTGTATTGATACACCATCCAAAGGGCAATTAATAAATTCACCATGCTCAAAGAGATAGATTTTTTTTTTACCCATCTACCAATAGGTGCCCTTCTTTGCAAAACCTCCCTGGTCTTTGTGGTTGAATCTGTGTTTGAAATTCACTGCTCAACTGAGGGATGTTACAGATAATTGTATGTGTGGAGTACAAAGATGAGGTAGTCATTCAAAAATCATGTTATACACTATTACTGTACACAGAGTGAGTCCATGCAACTTATTATGTGACTAGTTAAGCACATTTTTACTCATGAACTTATTTAGGCTTGCCATTACAAAGGGGTTGAATACTTATCGACTCAAGACATTTCAGTTTAAAATGTTTAATTAATTTGTAAAAATGTCTAAAAACACAATTCCACTGTGACATTATGGGGTATTGTGTGTAGGCCTGCAACACAAAATCTAAATTGTATAAATGTTTAATTCAGGCTGTAACTGAAACTCGAAAAAGTCAAAGGGTGTGAATACTTTCTGAAGGCACTGTAGTTACAACATCTATGGTTAAAGTGTAAACAGGCCAGCCCAGTACGGCTCAGCTTGGCATGGCTCTGTAATGTGAAGCGTATATAGATATAGGATCTTAATTTAACACCCGTTGTTGCAGGAAAACTACTGCACAGCGGGAAATGCAAACAGAGTGTAATCAAGGTTTAAAAAGGCTTTTAGGTAATGACATCACAATGTATTTGAAATGTATGTCTATCTTTATTTGATTTTCATGTTTCCCCCACAGCTCCCTCTGCTGGGATCTCTTGATTGGGCCAATACTGACTGGGAATGTATAATTATGCCCACCTGTGAGGTCTTTATGTTCTGACATTGATTGCCATTGCCTTGCTCCCTGAAGAAGGGCTCATACCCCTAAAGTTCGTAATATGTCAATTTAAGTTTATTTACCAGAGTGCTGTTCTATTTCTGTTTTTTTGCATTAATTATAATCAACACAATAATTCAAATTTCCTGATGCTGCAGGATTCTTTTCCTGCTGTGAGAAATTGGTCAAATTAAAATCCTACACCTGTAACTGACTCTATACACTACTGATCCTACTATCCTGGTAATGTGAAGAGGTTATAGGTCTTAACAGAACTATGACTTACTGGAGGAGAGGATGCCTTCTATGAATTCCTGTCTGGTGACCTTTCCATCCTGATCCTTGTCGATGCGTCTGAAGAAGTCCATGACACGCGACTTCTTATGGTTCATCCATCGCATGTAGCGCTTTCGCCACACGTCAAAGTCGAAGTTGGCAAATTCCTTCAGCTGAAAGAAAATCAAGCACTATACATTATACACCATGCTATACATTGTATTGAGCATAGTGATGGTACGGACATTAACAAGCTAGCTAGCTTATTGTAATTCCTGAATGTCTCCATGAAGCAAATAAAGTAATTAACATGATTGTTTTTGAGTTTATTCATTCTTGCTCACAGATAAAACTGAAGAAAATGCAGAATTTACATTACTAATAATTGCAAAACACTCTTTTAAAATATATAACCCTTTATACATGACATGAATAGAATATTGAAGCATTACAGGACATTTTTCATAAGCTAACAGAGCTTTAAATGATCTACCTCCTCAAGTCTGTCCATGGCATCATTGAGTTTCCTCCTCCTGTCCAGGGCCAGTAGCCACACCTGCTGCCACTTGCTGACCAATAGGTTGACCCTGGGGTTCTTGGTCTCTATGGGAGGCTGTGAAGATGGGTACATGGCTTGTGTGGGAGAACGCTTTCCTGTAGATGAAACACAACCTGTTTAGTGATACTGCTATTCCATTGTATAACTTTGGTTCCATACCAAAAATAACAGGAATTATATAATTTGGGGGACATAACACACAGAGAGAATAGGAGGTACTGTATGAGGATGATGTGTCAGGGTGAAGGGAGTTCCTCAGAGCTGGGCCAGATGGCTGAGTTCAGAGCCTTTAGGGGGGTCCTGGTAGGGGTACATACTTCCACCTCTTCCTTTCTCCAGGACAGGGATATGGGACTGGCTGGCAGGCTCGCTCCCGACCACAGCCTTTCTCTTGTGTGTCTTCGTGACCTTGTCAACATCTGGTTGCTTCCGGGTCATTTCCTCCATGAATGTCTGCATTGCCACCCAGAAAAAAACATATTTTTCAGTGTGTACTGTATACTGTACTCACTTCAAAGGTAATGTACTGCATGCAGAGTACACATACAGTAACTCATGTTATTAGACAGAGTGAGCTACTCTGCCTACAATAGCATCTTGTATTAACATTTCTAGTACTACTAGCCATGTAGTGAACAGCATTGATATTGCATGCAGTGGAGAATGTTTGGTCAACCAAGCACCAAGTAATACACCAAACTCTTAACATCCTTTAATAAAGAAGGATGACACTGTCAAACACTTGGTCATACGCTACCTGGTGTTCAGCGATGAGGGATTTGACCTCGTCTATCTCTTGAGGGATGACCTCCTTGTCCTTGTCATTGAGTGTGGTCTCAGCCCACTGCAGCCAGCCCAAAAGACCCTCCAGCAGCTCCTTCGTGGCCAGCAGATCACCGAGGGCCATGGCCAGGCGCTGCTGGTGCTGTCGCGCCCACGCCTGGACCTAACATGGCGAAACATGAATAATACATTTAATAGGTCTACATCTGGTCATTTAGCAGATGCTTTTATCCAAAGTGATTCACAGTTGAAAGTGATACATGTTCAGTAATATGTGGTCCATGCTGAATCAAGACCACAACTCCAGTGTTGCCAGCACCATGCTCAAACCCACTGAGACATTGGAACAACCTAGTGCTAAGTAGTTTGTCCACATAGGGGAACCCTTTTTAGGTGCCCTTTGCAGAGGGTTCTACCTAGCACCCCCTATGTAGGGTTCTTAACAGAACCCCCTGTAAAATAGTTCTACATAGAACACTCTATGAAGGGTACTGCCTAGAACTCTCTATGAAGTGTTCGATCAAGAACCCTGTTCTTCCTATAACCATCTATGAAGGATTCTACCTGGCTTGCAAAGTGATGCAAAATTCCTACTGCCAGAGTGAGGATATCCAGAATGACTGCCAGGATAGGGAATATTGATTAATGGAACTACCTAAAATATCTAAACTAGGACAACAATCTCAGTAATGGGTGCAATAAGTATAACTACTAACAGATTGGATTAGTTTATACAAATGTATGATATTTATTTTTGTGTAACACAAGATTAATCAACCAATCAATGTATTTGCAAATACACAGCCATTGAAACAAACAATTCTGAAAATAATTCTGCAATAGAGCATGCTGGGAAATATGATAATGATTGGCGTGGTTTTTAGTGTTTTACTCCAAACAGAGAGAAAATGAAAAATCAACACTAGGAAAATACCAGATAGGGAAGGGAAAGGGGATATCTACTCAGTTGGGAAACTAAATGCATTCAACCGAAATGTGTCTTCCACATTTAACCCAGTCCGATACAGTACATACATAAATATACCCACATAGAGTTTAAAACATTCTCACACGTATCTTTTGAAATGTATCAGTTTACTCAAATTCCTGATGTTAAAGTTTAAACACTGAGGTAACCATTAATGCGCAGACACAATGTAAAAGAAAGAGAAAAATATACAATAGAAAAGGTTATTCAGACTCAGAAGGGTACTATGTAGAACCCTTCCTACCTTCCAAAGAATCCTTCTTGCCTTCCAAACAATCATCTAAGAACCATTTCTTTCAAAAACGGTTCTTCTGGTGAAAACAGTTCTTGGTAGAACCCAATCCCTCCGCAACGGACCCTTTTGGAACCCTTTTTTCTAAGAGTGTATTATTTTGACCCCCAACAACAAGATCTACATTCAAGGCTACATTACACTTTGTCTATGGTTAGTTACAGCCAAGTGACAAAGTAATGTATCGGTATGATTGAGAAACGTGATGAAACATTCTGCCAAGCATTGAGGTTATGCAAGTGATATGTAAGGAGTTGGCAGACTGCTTTGCCATGATATAGGCCTATGATCTGTCATCCTCCAGTATGACGCACAGCAGACTGGCAAGTAAGTGTTCACTGACCTCCTCGAACCGGGCTTTAATGATGGTGTTCCAGTGTTTGATGGTGGTGATAGAGTCTGGGTGGCAGATGGTCAAGATAGCCTCCCCCATACTGGTGGCTTTGTTCAGGCCCACTCTCTTCTCCTCCTGTTTCTTCATGAACTCCTGAAAGAGAACCGTTGGTTTCCATTAGCAATCGGCAATGTTTGTGGCAAAACGTAGCAGCCAACTAGTAATTTCTCTGTTCCTCTGTCAATACCTGATCAAGTGGAGATGAAGAAAGTCATGCTATGTGAAGTCAGGGGAGACTATTTTAGATCCAGTGAGATCATGCTTGAGAAAAACTCAATATTGTGAAGTAGTTGGCACGGACCAGCAAACCACGATCTAAAATCCATTTATGGCATTTCTACTTTTACTGGCGAGCTTGACAGACGTGTGGAGACAGTCAAAGTGAAGTGTGTTTTAAACATCAACAATACATTATGAGAAAGCCTCATCAGAAAAGAATGATGAAACATACCCACAGTCTCTGCAAATAGCAGCCTGAACTGCCACATGGTTGAGCTAGGTACTAGTTTGCTTTACAATTCAAATGGTTCCATGCAAGCCCCACCCCTACAGTATATACAAACCTTTAAACAGCCCAAAACAACTTCATCTATGACCAGATATTGCATTTCACATTTGGTGTAATTTTAACTATTGAACTTATTCTATATTATGGATTTTGCTTTAGAGAACTTTGTGCCCTGCCTGGAAAATAATCTGCAGGGGAAAGTGTGTTGTTCTATAGGATGACAACGTTCCAGGGTAAAGGTCACTTGCCTTGTGCAGCTCGATAAGAGCCCCGAGGGCCTCCTCGTCGTCGGGCAGGGTGCCATGGAAACGCAGGCTCTGCTCGGCCTCGGCCAGCCACTCCAGCAGCATATGGACTGTAGAGTGGAACTCCTCAGCCTGCAGCAAGGGGCAAGAGAGGTTCATAAACACACAAGTCCCCCAAAGCATTCCTCTAAGCATTCAGCCAGGTCCTAAAGGCGTTGTCGTCTTTTTTGCAGACACACTACACTCCTCAAACGATTGCTATGATCATATGAATGATGTTTCTGAGACGTTTTAACAGATTTTCGGGCTTTGTGAGATCTGATCATCTGTGAAACTGCATAAAAATATCTGTCTTGGAACACCACCATTTTGAATGAGTGATGAAGAGAGGTTTGGCATAGTAAGAGTCCTACCTGACTCAGTGCCTGTTCCAGCCGGGTCTGTTTAGATACTGAGCGAGCGCAAACTGTCTCCCAGCGAGCGCTCAGCTCCTGCATCTGAGCTTTGACCCAGGAGGAGTCTTCATGGCTGCTCTCAATCAGGTCCTTAGCTGAACGCTTCAGGGCCGCAACGCTCCCCGTCCGCTTACCCAACTCCTTCTGGAACACCTGGAAGACACAGCAAAGAGAGAACTAGTGAGACCTTACACACAGATATAAACAACACTACACCAAACATATACAAAACTACACTACACCAGACATAAACTACACTACACCAGACATATACTACACTACACCAGACATATACTACACTACACCAGACGTATACTACACGAAACTACACCAGACATATACAACACGACACTACACCAGACATATACAACACTACACAAAAAATACACTACACCAGCCATACACTACACCAGACATACACTACACTAAACCAGACATACAGTATACTACAATACACCAGACATATACTACACTAGACCAGACATATACCACACTACACCAGACATACACTACACCAGACATATACTACACTACACATATACTACACTACACCAGACATATACTACATTACACTACACCAGATATACACTACACCAGCCATATAATAAACTACACTACACTACATCAGACAAATACTACACTACACCAGACATATACCACATTACACTACACCAGACATATACTACACTACACTATACTACACAAGACATATACTACACTACACCAGACAGATACTATACTGCACTACACCAGCCTTATACTATACTACACCACATCAGATATATACTACACTACACTACACCAGACATATACTACACTGCACCAGACATATACTATACTACACTACACCAGACATATACTACACTATACACACACAGACATGCATATACAAGACTACACACAGATGCAGAGACACGTGTAAACAGACACACAGACACATCAACACATCCACCCCCACACCCAATAACCTCAAACTCCATCTATCCATATGCTGCTCTTTGCAGAGTCCCACATCGCAAGTCATTATTGCTATGATCTCCCTCGTACAGAAATAAAGAAAGTCACACACTAATTATGCTCCCAAACATTTAATGGGTCTAGCAACCAATGTTTCGGCACTTGCAGATTAAGCCATTAAATGTTTGGAAGCATAATTACAGTGTGTGACTTTCTTTCTTGCTTTTTATAGTTTATTCTCTGTTAGTCAGCACCTCTACGAAACATTTTTGAGTGTGTGTCAGCTTATGTCTTCTACTAGAATATCCCTAGTAGCCATGATAAATTAGACCAGGTTATAAACAGTCATCAAGCCCCATGACCCTCAGAGCTAAGCTGTGGTCCAAAACAAATTAGGCCAAATCAACACTGATTATGAAAAATAGGGATACAATTTTTTTTTGTTAATTTTTAAAATTGAACCTTTATTTAACTAGGCAAGTCAGTTAAGAACAAATTCTTTTGGCCCGACGATGCTGGGCCAATTGTGCGCCGCCCTTTGGGACTCACAATCACGGCCGGATGTGATGCAGCCTGGAATAATACAGTTCAACAGGGTTTGAAACCGATCCAGCTACACACTAACATTGTGCCAAAAACACTTCCAATTGGAGCAGTTGACTTCTGCACCCTCATGAAGTCATCTGGATGCCTTTGAAGGCCATATGGAGGGTGACTGAACTGAAGGTCTGACTGTTGATCTACCTCAGTGTAGTGACTCAGATATCCTGCCAGGCACTCTTTATTTCACTATACCTCAGCAATCTTGCTTCTCTGCTAATTCAAACAGCGTTTTGCCACATAACACAATTTCTATTTCCGACAAACGGCTATGGGGGTGGGGGGTATTAATTACCGGAAGGAATGAGAAAATAAAATACGCTGAACAATGAGAACAGCAAAAGCACAGGCAGTACAGTATCACAGGGTGCACAAATAGGACATGTTTCAGCTTTAGAATCAAGTTAGATGAATGTGCTTAGGCCCAGAGTTTGAACAGATCTATTCTGCAAGTGGCACCTACTGCCATTGTGCCCTTGAACAAAGCACTTAACCCCACCAAACTGCTCCAAGGGTACTGCTCTGCGGCTGGACAATGAAGATCTATTGTACAAATGAGTCCTTTATTTACCTTGTGACTGTCGATGAGATTGAGCACAAGGTCTATATCTCCATGTACTGGCTGGTCCTCGGCCAGCTGAGGCTCCACTCTGTACAGCCAGTCAATCAGGGCCTGCAGGGCATCAGTAAACTGACCAGAGAACAGCAACGCCTCTTCCAGTTTGTTCTGCCTGAAAGATAATTATTAGTGAAAATACATAATGACCACTGACAGCAGAAAATATCACGAAACTGTCACTGTTTTCTATTATTTATGTAATATCATCACACTTTGACAGCAGAATTATAGTTTAATCATAGTCAATGATCAGTATCCATCATCATCATCACGATTAGATGACAGTAAAATATATCATTAATATGCATATTGTGTGTCCATTACACAGCAATATGCCGGTCATGTCCCCTTACCTCTCGACTGACTTGCCACAGACAGTGTCCCACTTGTCCCTCAGTTCACTCAGCATGTCGTCCAGCTTCTGGTTGTCGTCCTGCAGTGACGTCTTATCCTTCAGGGCACGTCCGGTACGACTGGTGGTGTCATACACTGAGTGCTTGCTCCCCAGCACCTTCTGGAACTCCTGCATGAACCCAAGTTGGAGAGACATGGTCATTATTTAAGCTAGTTCAAGCTGTCCAAGTCAGTCTGTGGCTGGTTTTTAGCCTCGTCTTCAGGCCGTTCAAGGTTTATACGGTGTGTCTGGCAAAGAGAAACAAGTAGATTTTAGACTAGACAGCTGAACAGCCAACAGTGAAATGTTCATAATTGAACAGTAGCCTCAGCAATTTGACCATGGTCTCACTTTCTGTCTTGTTACGTAATTGACAAATCGTCAACAGCACAACTGAGAAACTACAGTTGAGTAAATCCAGAGGCTCTACGTATAATTTATCTGTAGATTCCTTCAAAAAGGCCCTGTCTAGAAGCTAAAAGGGTTTCTTCGGCTGTCGCCATACGAGAACCCTTTTTGGTTCCAGGTAGAACCCTATTTGGTTCCAGGTAGAAGTCTTTTGGGTTCCACCTGGAACTAAAAAGGGTTCTCGTATGGGGACAGCTGAGGAAACCTTTTGGAACACTTTTTTCTAAGAGTGTACCGTCTACATTCTGTCATGGATTCTAATTTGTGACCTAGTTGTTATTAAAGGACATGTAGTGGCTGAAAAAAAGGGGTCAAAATTCCAGCATCTTTCATCCACACGGATTAAAAGTTTCTGAAATCAGGGCATCCCTAATACATTCCGTACATCCAGGGATTACTATAGGATTAGCAAACAATCCTCACACACAACAGTGCAAGGACAACAACTGGATAGCTTAGTCTCTGACACTAAAGGCACTAATGTGTACTGTATACTATGATGTATAAATCCCAAACTGAAGTCTCACTAGAAAAAGCCCCCCAAAAAGCTGTGGTTTTAAAGAACAGCTTTGATAAATGACTACAGTCCTGCTGGAGATCTTTTGCTTTGCTAAACGATCTCCTTCATAAACGCCAACTCTTTCATTGTCACCCTTTGTCTTGTTCTCCTCCAAGGATGAGAAAAGGATTCGACGAGGTTCAGTTAGTTCGGTCACCTTGTGCTGGGCCAGCTGCGTCTTGATCTTGTCAGGATCGTTGGCGATTTCCAGCTCAGAGTCCAAAGCCTTCTCCGAATCATCCAACCATTCTGTCAGCTTGTTCCAGGTTTCGTGGAACTAGGGGGAGAGATGTAGGAAATTAGGTTTGAGTAAACCACACACCGTGATGTATGATTTCCTTTGAATTATTCTTCTACATTCTCAGTTCAGCGCCAAGAAAAGTGAAGGGTGCGTACTAATGAAAGGGCTCTGAGGCCTTTGGAATCAACATGTAAGACAAACCTCACTGTAATACCTAACCACAGCTTTCCAACGATAATAACTAGCATAGAGTAGTTGTAACACATTGTCCAGGCAACTTTTGTCTGCAAAGCCTTAATGTACTGCACTGTATTTGACCTCACACTTCGTGAGTGACCTCACTTCTCTGTTTTTCTATTGATGCCTATTGCCCAATTACGTGGAAGGATGGTGACACCTACTACAGTCCACCTGTGTAACTCCCTCTTTCTCACCCTCTCTCTTTTTCTCCTTCAACTATGAATCTCTCTCTCCTACTTTTTTCAACCTACATCAATTTCCTAACATACTTCAATGTGGCTAGACCGCTGGCTCCTAGCACACCAGTTTAGGTCATGTACTGTGTGATCCTGTTCCAACTGTTCCCAGTGTGTCGTACCTGTTTGGCCCTCTTCCTGGTGTCGTCCAGCAGACGGCCCCTCTCCACAGACCTCTGCACCACCTTCTCCCAGCGGCCCTGTACACTTATCAGCAGGTTCTTGATCAGCACCACGTCCTGCTTCTGGCTGAAGTACTTCAGGTGTGTCCCTGTCTTATCCAGCTCAATGATCTGCTGCCTGTGGGAGTTGACCTCTGTCACAAACACCTGCCAACACACACATCAGAGGATCATGATAGATATTACAATAGTGTTACACAGTGGAGTTGGTATTTTTGGGGTACAGTTTAAGGCACTAGTTGAGAATGTCCAATGGCAAGCAAAATGTTCACTTGACTAATAAGCAGAGTTCTGGATGAGAGTCAAATGCATTGTTGAGCCGTGGTTGGCTTGCCTGCACAGCAAGCTGTCTCGGCTATGGAACCTAAGCCCATCAATTGTTCTTGCTTCTGACATCATTAATACTAAGTAAGTCAGGATAGGAGGCCGTTTAGGTTCATTATTAGACAGTTGACTAATACTGAAATGACGAATCATCAGAAACCTATCAAAAATGTAAATGTATGTGTCATGTTAACTGTCTTCCCACCGACGCTTTACCTTGTGCTCATCTATCTGGAACAGGATGGTTTCCAGGATGACGGAGGCGGGAGAGGACATAGTGAGAGTCTGTTCAGCTTGGGTCAACCAGCTGATGAAGTCCTGGAGAGAGTTATGGAACTCTGTGGCCAGAGCCAAAGCCTCTTCTAGTTTCATCTGAAGCACAGAGACAACAGAGACACTTGAGAAACATTGCACTCTTCCTACTGACACAAATATTCACACACGTGCACACCCACAAACGGATAGACCTACAAACACACACACACACATGCTTACCCACGCACACATACACATGCACCAAACAAACATGCAGGCTGTTTGGTTGCCACAACATTAGATAATGACTGTAATTGATCCAAACATGACCTCTGTTTAGACAGAGGAAGTCAGCATCTCTGGAACACCTCAAGGGTGAAGTGAAGAGGATGAGCTATCAAAACGATGCACCCTCTACAGTTATAAAAATAGCATCAATTAGCCTTTTGATTGTTAGTCCAAGAGCAGGGATCCTTTTTGCTTACAGTCAGGCAAGCTAAAGTGAGTAGCCAATGCTGTATCCTCATCACAATAAACAATGGGGTATTAACATTACAGCCATCCCAAGCCTAATGGCAAGAAGTACTGTCTCTGGTATACAGTGTCGTCCCTCTCCATGTAGGCTTTAGTTGTGAATGAACGGTGCTATCTGGGCAAGCTAGCAAAATGCAGAGGAACCTGTGAGTCAAGTTGTGCAGTATTCATGACATACAGCACAGTACACCATAGTTGATTAAGGGACCTGACTGAGTTAGGAACAAAACCACATCCAACCCCAGC
This sequence comes from Oncorhynchus masou masou, assembly GCF_036934945.1. Lineage (NCBI taxonomy): Eukaryota > Metazoa > Chordata > Actinopteri > Salmoniformes > Salmonidae > Oncorhynchus > Oncorhynchus masou. Next base: position 13,819,162 of record NC_088242.1, read on the forward strand.
ATTTCCTTTACATCTATTTCAACATATCAGCTGTTGGTTAGAGTGTCTCTGAAGACAAGAGGACTTTGTTCCATGATGACTGATGGCTGATGACTCAGGCAATAACCAGTAGAGAGAGACCTGTGACCACATCTTACATGCTTACGTGTTTACCAACCCTCTCTGCTGTTCACCATTCATAACTTGTGGATTAGAAACATATAATGTACAGTACAGGGGGTGGGAGGGGATGAACCAGCGCTGAGCAGTAACGTCCCACTGGGGATATAATAAACCTCAACATTATGAATCATCAGACAAGTTCAGACCACTTTGTTGGGTGTGATCCATTCTAGACAGGTTTTCTCTAGATCATTTTTCAGGCGGAGCACAATGAACCCCAAATCATCCCAAACATCCAGGTCCTGTCAAATCAACATTTCCAATGTCATCCAATTGAAGCTGAATTATTTTATGCAGTCAGTGGGGGCAGAGCTAGGAATGGGGGCCCATTCTGGAAGAGAAACACTGATTCCTCCCATCGTAGCCCAACAATGCTACTCCATGTCACTTTACATTCCCTACCTTTCTCTCAGCCACCTTGGCCTGCACAGACTCCCACTTGTCCTGTAGGTTACGGAGGTCCTGCTCTGTGTTGCTGTCCTGGCCGGAGGGGGTCATGGTGAGCAGCTGCTGACCTTTGTTCATCAGCTGCTGGTACAGCTCCTCCTTGGCCTCCATTGTGGAACATAACTCCTGCAGAAGACAAAAAACATGAGGGGCTTAGAAAAGATGGCTGCACTTATAATGTTAATATCCAATTATGGCACTGAAACTACTGTTTTACATGTCATTTTGGAAATGTATGGAATTTGACAATAAGTCCAGTATATTTTTTTACTGCCTCTTTATCAGTTTGTTTTGTGAGCACATAAAATCCAAATGAAGTCCAAACATGGTGAAAGAACGAGAGCAGTGAGGAGAAACAATGGGCCAGCTTTTCCACACGTAAATTAAAACCTTCAAATCTCAAGTAAGTGCTGAGTCTGATAATCTTATCATTTGGAAACAATCTCTGTTTTGGCTGCAATGATGTCCTGCTAAATGGAAGCCCCATAGAGAAGCATTCACCGTGACAGTGTCTGGGTTATCCTATCAAACAATTACAAAACAGTGGAACATTATCTGAGTGCAGTCAGTGTTTAATGACTTAGTAACACTCTGGGTCTTTAATCACTCCTTTAATGATTATTTTAGTAGGACACATTATTGTTCTTTTAGCAACTTAATTTAGTATTCACAGTTCACACTTCAGAATGAAAGAGCAGACAAGGCCTGAGCTGGGCCCTTACAAGCCTGTCATCTGTATGAGGCATTTCATATGGTTAAATACATACCAGATGGGCATTAAGCTGCTCGCGGGCCGTGTCTGGTAAGCCTCCCACAGCCTTTGATGCTAACAGCTGACGCTCTGTGTCTTTCAGCCACTGCTGCATGTCTTCCATCTCGCCATGGAAACCTTGGGCCTGCAACACAATGCATCCGAAGACAGAACAACACACCTTATAGACGTATTGTGGAATTCAAGGGTGGGAAAGGGGAATGTTTTGAGAAGTTAGGAATTGCTCAGACACATTAATGGCCATAAATGTTTTGGTCTGAGGTTATTTGACAGAACGAATGATGGTGTCTGTGAACAGTCTATTCAATAAACATATTTTATGGTTAATTTCCCGAAACAAGCATGGCTTTATGCTTCTAATTGTTTTGTTCAATTTATTCCCCATATGAATCAGATAACAATGTCTATGCTCAATGGTACAATGTTGTCTACGCACATGTTTTACATATGCATTGTATTGGAAATCCATTTTTGTCCGTAAAATGCTTTTGACAGAGCTTTGTAGGTACCAAAGTAAAACATTCTTGGAAAATACATTGATTTAATTTTTGGCAACCCTTTGGCAACCCACTCAAAAAATCAAGACTGCATGCAATTTTTTCATAGGGCTTACATTTCCGAAAGTTCATTTCATATTCTTAAAACATTCCTGATTCCTTGCCATAAAACCGTTCAAATACTAACAGTAGAAAAATACTTAATAACAACCCTTTTAAAATTCTTCAAATAAAAATACATATCCACTAGTCATTGACATTCCATCCATCACTCCTTTCACACACTACATCAAAGCATTCCCCTAAATGTCAAAGGTATGAACAGGAACACCAGTAGTTAGGAATGGGGGAGGCAGGAGGTGGGGGTTGAAGGTTTACATTATTTCTCCGTAACTTATCCTCCCACTCTTCTAAAACGTTCTTTATGAATTTTGAAAAACAACGTTCTTACACTCCAGGAGGGAAGAATATCAATCATAGCTTCAATTTCACATACGAGTCATCATGGTACCAGATTCCGTACGGCGGCCTGGTAGGTGAAGAGGTGAGGCAGCTGACATCAGAGAAAGGGAGGTATAGCACAAACCTGAAGCAGAGCACTGTCCAGTTGCTGCCTCCTCTGCTCTGTCTTCTCCAGGATGTTCTTCCAGCGCTGGGTGAGGTTCTCCAGTTTGTTCTGCAGGCCGGCGGCTTCCTCCCCAGAGGTGGACTCCACCAGGTCAGTACCGGCCTTGTTGACCGCCTCCACCGTCGTCTTATGGGCCAATACATCATTCTGGAGGACCTGGAAACACCACAGTACAGGGATGGTTAAACACTAGGCTGATGGGATCAACTAAATAAACAAGATCAGATAGCACTAAACTGGACAAACACTTTTCCAAGAAGAGTGATAGGGTCTATACTCCACACTAAATATATTTGAGTGTCTATTTATTCTAATGGATAAAATATGGTATAATCTACTAAACGCTTATGGAACATAAATTTAGAAATGGCAAGGAGAAGACTAGATTAATCTGCTGCGTGGTGGTTTAAATCCCTGCATGGTGGTCCTCGACCAGACTGGTCCATGTATCACTCTGTGGATGATGGCTTACAGCAGTTGTTTCCCAAACTCGGTCCTGGCGCACCCTCCCCCCTGGGTGCATGTTTTGACGATGAGTTGATTATTTGAATCAACTGTGTAGTGCCAGGGCAAAAACCAAAACGCCATTAAGGTGTCAGATGGATTTTAAATTATAGGGGCTTTTAGAGACGGGATTTAAATAGGTCAAATGCATTTGAAAGACTGCAGATTTGTATGTGCTTATGATACATGTTGTACAATGTTGTGTATTCAGTCCGGGTAGAGTGGAACTTTGATGTTTGTTGTTGTTGTGGCTAAGCCAAACAGTTGTTGGGGTTAGAGGTCATGAAAAGGTTATACCAAGCTGCTCTTCTCTGCAGATCGAAGTTTGTTGCAGGAAAAAAGACGTGTCTCGGCTGAAATAACACTTTATAAGAACAAGAAGAAGAAATGGGTCTTACGTGGTGCTTGGCGAGCTTGATCTCAATGGCCTTGGGGTCTCCTACAGCCTTCCTCTGTTCGTTGAGCAGCTCTTCAGTGTTGCTCATCCAGGCCAGAAGCTCGTCCAGCGCATGCTGGAACTGCCCCAGAGCCAATAGAGCTCCTTCCAGTTTGTGCTACACAGAATCAGTACAAACACGTCAGAGTCAGGTCAAAGTCACTTGGTGAAAACACTCGCCATGTGAGCGTAATGAATCTATTTTTACGGGAATGAGAGGGGAAAGGCACTTTATCAATTAGAGAAAACACAACACAGTTCACTATTCATGTAATATACACTGTATTCTTGTCACAAGGTTCTAATTATATGTAGTCTATATAGAAAGAGACAGTTCAGAGAGGCAATCTATTTTCTTCAACAACAAAAAAGAAACAGCATTGAATTAAGCTTGTATGGTTCTGTTAATTTCACCCCCCCCCCCCTCCTCTGTTATACCTCCAGGCCTTAGCCGCATGAAGTAGGGTTGCTGATGGTGCTACAGCACCCCAGAAAAATCATAATAAAAGATAAATAAAACAATTCAAAAGTAGTGCCTTGCTCCAGCCCCAGTCTGACCTACCTGTCTGTTGATGATCTTTTCATCCAGGTTGTCCCAGAGCATTTTGAGCTCGGTCATGGGCTCCTGGATGGCACAACGGTCGTACTCCTCCGTCACCTTCTTCAGCAGCAGGCCCGCCTGGTGGTTCAGTCGCTCCATCTCCATCTGCAGCTGATACGCCTCACCTTTGAACTCCTGAAACACCACACAAGGGATTGCCAAGGCAACACGTCAATATAACTACGAGGTTATGATGTGCAGGAAAATTCTCAGCAAAAAAAAAATGGTGATCAAATTAAGATCCGACATCTGTACAGGTAAAAAGCTTTATTAAAATATCACTTAGCATGGGGATAGCAAACAGTGGGTAGACATGACTTTGTTCTATGGTGACACTTATTTTTGTTCAGCTCCTGTGCAAAGGTGGATGTGTCTAAAACCATCTTCATTAACAAATCCATTGGAGAGTCACAATCGCTTTTCTTGTTGTAGATCAAAGGAGAGAAACAGATGCTAATGTTCTATGTAGAATGACACTGTTTCTACACTGTGCTTCAATAAGAGCAGGGCACGAACTGAACATCTGTAAACACAGCTGCTGCTTGCTCTGTAATTTTGGTGGACATTAAATAAATCAACACATTCACTTGAGTGAGATCAACTGAAAGTTATTTATGATGTTTCAATCAGATATATTTTTTACATTTCATTTAACCTTTATTTAACTTTATAACTGTGGGAATTGATCAACAGTTTGGTCTAAGATTCCTCATTTTAACGCATTCTACATAATGTGTATTACTAATGATTATTATAATAAAAGGTGTAGAAACACAATACCTTGAGTTCTTCTATCTGTTGCTTGACAGTGTCCAGGTCTGTGCCCACAGGTGACATAGAACCCAGTTTGTGCTCCACAATGTCCACCCAGTCAAACATACCCTGTAGATAGAGGGAGTGGGTACCATTGTCAGTGGGAGAACACAATGCTAGCTTTCACATTCATAGCACTCAATCCATCAACTCTTCTTAAGTAAAAGCAACACTGTCAATGAAAAATAGATATTAGCACATGGTGAAAAATGACGGACCTCAACTGATTCACTCAAGTCTAGGAGAGGGTTGTTAATATATAACCCAACAGTGTAAATCTAAGCCTTTTAAAACCACTGCATTACAATAGCCTCATACACCATTATAAACAATCCCAACCAATATAAACAAAACAACAACTTACAATCAATATAAGCAAACACATAAATGAATGTGATCAACATATAGCAACATGATGTCATTGCAGTTTACACTCCTAACATTAAAAACAATGCCTGTTACATGACAATTTACTTTTATCTATTAGTGCCTGGTAAACTACTCAAACTCTGTCCCTTGATTAAATCTGAGAACTACAATGCTAGGTGGCAGACACAGATTAGCATTAACACATTAACATTGCTTGATTAACGGGGCCATTGATAGGGCCATTGATCATAAGAATAACACAAAACCACAGACACTTCAATCAACAGGAATGAAGTTGTGAACATGTCCTGAGTAATGTGGGTAACTTTCTCTTTCTTATGAAAAAACCCCAGTAACGAACACTAACGAAACCACAGAAGTTACTTCTGCATGCTAACAACAAGTTGCTCAGTGTTAGCCTGTGTGTTCAGTGACAGCAGGGCCATGTTCAGTCGGTAAGGAATGGTTAGATAACATTTTATCTGATCTTGACCAATAAGAACAAAGATTGTATGCCCTACTGAACAGGTCCTGATGTATGACAAAGCACTGCAGTTAATCCATAATGAACAGTAATGTACCTGCAGGCCATCCTGGAACTGTACAGCAGCTTGCATGGCCTCATCCAGTCTGTCCACTCTCTCCTTCCATGCCTTGTTCAGAGTCTCCCACGCCAAGTTCACCTGGTGGAGAAAACAACAGAGGTCAGGGAATAGGACCAAAACACAGCAGCTGGAAACACACACCACTCTATATAAAAATACAAATAAAGAAACCAGGATCAAATTATATATGATTTACCATCATTACATATATCCTTATGCAAGTCAATAAGATATCTATGAGTAAAGTATCTGCCATTTTAGGTTGCCTGTCTGGAGTACTTGAGTAAAGTCTTCTCTTCTTTTTAAAGGTGATGTTCTGATGTCATTGATTACCTCATCAATACTCTTCTTTGTGACTGGCTTATCTGGTTCACCACAAGCAGCCATAAGCTCCGCCCCCAGGTTCCGCACCACATCAAGCTCCTCCTGTAGGCCGTCAATCTCCTCCTTGAAGCTCTGGGAGAAAAGACAACTATCAGTCCCAAGAAGTAACTAAACCTACAATCACATCAAACTGCATAGAAATGACATTTCCCATGGCATCTTGTTTGAGCTGCTCTAATGGTTACATGTTACATGAATGTAAGAAGCTTAAGCATAACAAAACAAAAACTGCACACTGCACTCTTAGAAATAAACATGCTATTTAGAACCAAAAAGGGTTCTGTGGCTGTCTCCATAGGATAACCCTTTTAAGAACTCCTTTTGGTTCCTGGTAGAACCCTTTAATTTAGAGTAGAAACTTTTTGGGTTCCATGCAGAACATTTTCCACAAGAAGGTTCTACATGGAACCCAAAAGAGTTATACCTGGAACCAAAAAGGGGTATCCTATGGGGATAACCACAAACCCTTTGGGAACCCTTTTTTCTAAGAGTGTAATGCTCCTAATTCCACCTTATAGTGAACATGTTATGATGCTCTTTCACCTCCAGATACTCCTGCTGCTGTTTCACCACAGAGGGGTCGACTCCAGGCTCCTCCAGCTCCCTCAGCAGGTCCTGGGTGTCCTTGATGGTAACGATGAGGGCACAGTGGTCACACCAGAACTTGTCTGCCAGGTCCATGACATCCAGTAGCTTGGCCTCCCTCTCCTCCATCAGGGCATGGATCTCATTCCAGGTGAACACCATCCGATCCAGCTTGTCTTGCACAGCTTGGAGACACGGAGAAGAAATAACAGTATTATTTATTTAGGCCTTCAATCCTCAACACCAACCATTCTGTAAAATGGTGTGGTGTCTGGCAGCTTGAGGATAGGTCTTTAGCTAACTCATGTATTTGGCTGGAGAGAGAACTTCAGCTGATTTTCATTGGCAGCAAATGTAGCAGTCCAGTTATTGGCAGCTAATGTAGAAGTACAGCTAGCCATCCAAACCATACACATCAACTACAGCTGAAGAGGGAAAACAATTGGTTGATCTGTAGTAGTGTGAGGTTACAGTTATGCACTGTACAGTGTTTCCAAACATCACCAAAAATAGCGGTGCTAACAAGCCTTCCCCCAATGATAGGTACAGGGAAACAGCAGCCAATACCTTTAGCAGATATGTCCTTGTCAGCTCCCGCTGAGCGAGCAATCATCTCTTCGCCGCGCTGCTTGAGCGTGTCGTAGGATGGCTGCAGTTTCTCCAGGTCCGCAGACACAACCTTGTTCTCTGTGATCTGCTCCCTGATCTTCTCCACCTCCACAGAAATGGAGGGAGGCTGACGCAGGCGCTCAGCGATCCGTTCCAGGGACTCTAGCATGGGCTCGATCTTGTCATGGAACTGGGAGGAGATTGACATGGTCAAACTGGCTGCCTGGATCTAAACAATCCACATCTAAGTGTCAAATTGTATTTATCCAAAGTGCTTTATTTGGTGAAATACTAAGGGTTAAGAGATTAAGATACTTAATCATTCAGCCACAAGAATGAGCATTCTACTACATGCACCTGGAAGGACTTCCAAACAACTAACCATCCACCCACCCACATCTATTTTCAAAGTGTGAACAATCAATCAACATAGGAAAACAGGACCATTGTCTACTCAAATATAGAGATGCAACCCTGTTGAACCCAACTGACAGGTGAAATCCATTCTGTCTGAACCAGACGTGCCCTGCCGCCACCCTCAGTATTTTTGTCCTGTTTTCAAAGGAAGGATATGAATAATGTTTCCTTTCCTTCTGAGGCCGCCAGACATATGATAAGGACTTTTATCATGCTGTTTCAGCCTCAGAATTCTTTAGAGCTCTGTCATTAATTTGGCACTTCATCAAACAATCCCATCCTAAACACTTTTCGAAAACATCCTTTTATCTCCAATCAGTTGCAGTAAGTGAAATAACATAAGCCGTCATAAGACCAAAGTCAAACTCACATGCATGTGCATCCTTAACATACACAATAAAAAGTGCTACAGGTCTATGATGTTGACGGCACGTCAAGGTCTCTCTTGCGAAATACATTTTTTATTTTAACGGGATTTCTAGCTGTATAAACAAGGGATACATCAAATAAATAGTGAACGTGTGTTACCTGTGTGGATTTGGAGATGGCCTCATCCAGAGTGAAGGCCCTCTGTTTGACGTCAGCCTTGAGCTGGGCGTACAGCAGGTCTGTGGCTGTGTACTTCTCCCTGATAGCGACCCCCGCCACAGGACTCAGCTCCAGTAGCTGGGGACCTGTCTTGTTCATCTTGTCGATGTAGGGCTTGTGCTCAGCAATCAGCTCTCGCATTTGCTGTGGTGGATATATGACATTGTCAGTCAGAGAAACACCAAACCATTGAGAGAATTTCACCTACAGCTTTCTAACACTCAAATCATCCTTTGTCCATTTCCTTCATTGGCGTTACGATGATCTTAGTGCTGTGAAGTTTTGTTGGACACTCTCCTCTGTTCCCACAAACAATAGTATGAAAATCCTGTGGCACAGATACATCAAGCTAATAGGCTTTAACCTGTTGAAACTCTAGGGGCGCAATTTCATTTTTGGATGAAAAACGTTCCCGTTTTAAACAAGATATTTTGTTACAAAAAGATGCTCGACTATGCATATAATTGATAGCTTTCGAAAGAAAACACTCTGACGTGTCCAGAACTGCAAAGATATTTTCTGTGCGTGCCCTAGAACGTGAGCTTCAGGCAAAACCAAGATGAGACGGCATCCAGGAAATGAGCAGGATTTTTGAGGCTCTGTTTTCCATTGTCTCCTTATATGGCTGTGAATGTGAGAGGAGTAAGTCTGCCCTTTCTGTCGTTTCCCCAAGGTGTCTGCAGCATTGTGACGTATTTGTAGGCATATCATTGGAAGATTGACCATAAGAGACCACATTTACCAGGTGTCCGCCCGGTGTCCTGCGCTGAAATTGGTGCGCAAAAGTCAGCTGCAAGTATTTTTCCACAGAATTCAGAGGAGAATGCAGGCTTCCACGAACGATATATCAATGAAGAGATATGTGAAAAAACACCTTGAGGATTGATTCCAAACAACGTTTGCCATGTTTCGGTCGATACACACAGACGCTTTCAGGAAAAACTGCGCATTTGGTATGTAACTGAGAGTCTCCTCATTGAAAACATCCGAAGCTCTTCAAAGGTAAATTATTTTATTTATTTGGTTATCTGGTGTTTGTGAAAATGTTGCGTGCTAAATGCTACTCAAAATGCTAAGCTAGCTTAGCATACTCTTACACAAATTAGTCAATTGCTATGGTTCAAAAGCATATTTTGAAAATCTGAGATGACAGTGTTGTTAAGAAAAGGCTAAGCTTGAGAGCAGGCGCATTATTTTCATTTTATTTGCGATTTTCAGAAATCGTTAACGTTGCGTTATGCTAATGAGCCTGAGGCTTTAGTCACGATCCCGGATCCGGGATGGGGAGTTTCAACAGGTTAAGTTGGGCTCACCCTGAGCTCCTCCTGCTGCTGTCGGAGAGCTTCGTACTCGATGGACGCCAATGGGAGCTGGCTGAAACTGGTGCGGGTCTCCTGGAGCCAGGGCCACAGTTCCTCGTAAGTCTCCCAGAACTGGCCAGCCAGAGACTGGGCTCGCTCCAGCTGCAGGCAGCGCTCCGAGTTCAGCTGACTGACAACAACATACTTCTCCAGGAGGGCCTGGATCTTGGCCTGAGAAAAATATAACGTAAAACAAGTTAATGTACTGTATGCTTCTTAAAAAAGAAAGCAAGGTAACTGCACACTCGGGTGCAACTTGATTTACTAGATAACAACAGCAAGCTGCCATCCTCAGGGTCTCTGATAGAAATCTCTATCAAAGATCTGCTACATTCATGGACGCACAAGGGAGGTATTCTACCAACAACAGATGGATATTAGGACTTCATTCCATTCTAGAACTTTTTTACCTTCAAGGCTTGTTTTTCCTCCACGTCCTTGCTGTTCATGATGGCCTCGCCTGTTTTCACAATTCCATCCACGGCATCCTTGTGTCTCATGATGTCCATAGAGAAGCCCTGGTCAATCAGAGGAGGATATTTGGGGTTGAATGGTAACTAACACACATTGCACACGCAGCTGCAGCACACATCACTGTTTACTGGACCTGTTTGTTTGCACAGCGGTGGTGGTGGCCAATGTCTCTACAGGCAGATATACAGTATAGATGCATGACAGACAGACTAACCTTCTGGGACTGGAGATGGACAGTGGTTTGACAGACAGACTAACCTTCTGGGACTGGAGATGGACAGTGGATTGACAGACAGACTAACCTTCTGGGACTGGAGATGGACAGTGGATTGACAGACAGACTAACCTTCTGGGACTGGAGATGGACAGTGGATTGACAGACAGACTAACCTTCTGGGACTGGAGATGGACAGTGGTTTGACAGACAGACTAACCTTCTGGGACTGGAGATGGACAGTGGTTTGACAGACAGACTAACCTTCTGGGACTGGAGATGGACAGTGGATTGACAGACAGACTAACCTTCTGGGACTGGAGATGGACAGTGGTTTGACAGACAGACTAACCTTCTGGGACTGGAGATGGACAGAGGTTTGACAGACAGACTAACCTTCTGGGACTGGAGATGGACAGTGGATTGACAGACAGACTAACCTTCTGGGACTGGAGATGGACAGTGGATTGACAGACTAACCTTCTGGGACTGGAGATGGACAGTGGATTGACAGACAGACTAACCTTCTGGGACTGGAGATGGACAGTGGATTGACAGACAGACTAACCTTCTGGGACTGGAGCTGGACAGTGGTCTGGTCCTGTTCCAGCCTGATCTCCCCCAATGACAACATCTTCCTCTCTGCTTCAGTAAGCCAGGCTAGCTCAGTGTCAGCTGCTTGTTCAAACTGCACAGAAAACATCCCAGTATTAAAGGCCTAATTAAAGGTAGACTCAGCAATATGATGTCATTGCACACAGTGGGGAAACTTCCTGTACCCAATGTGAGTGTGCATCAAGGGGGTTCTGGGAAGAGCTTGTAAGGCCCGTCCTGGTAGATTTCAATACTATTGTTGTTTATACCTGTAAGCAGGAAGTCGCCCCACTGATTATGGTAACAAAATATTGCTTCAAATATAAAACACATAAAAATATGTAAAAGAGTATCTGCAGAAGTAAAACAATTAAGACATTAGGGAAGTAAAATCAACAGGTTTGGGACAATTCATCCATGATTCTTCTAAGCGATACCATAAACTATTTTCTTTAGTGTCCGTATTAAAGCATATTATTATCAATGAGCAAATAATCAGATGCAAATGTACCCACCCTCTACAACAGTTCCCGGTGTTTAATTAACAATAATGACAGAAAACAAAGCTCCCAAAGGGCACGGATGCCAAAAGAGACAGGATTTCGTTTTGAAAGCATTGGGAATAACACTTTAATAGTCCCAATCACCCAAAATGCAAATTAGCATTCTGGTCAGGGCTGGTCCCCTTTGTAGAGCAAGTTTGATGGGCTGTTCTATTTCTGTTTATGAATTCCTGTTTACAGTCGCCAGGTACTGTGACTTTAGGTGGTGTTTCTACCTGCTGTGATTTCAGTATAGCGGCGTCTATCTGCTCCGCGTGATGTGCGATGGTGTCGCTGGTGGCCTTGTAGCGATCGTTGTCCTCTGTCACTATCTTGTCCAGGCCCTCCCGAGCCCTCCAAGGGACCAGCTCCAGTAGAGAGCTGCTCACCTCGTTGAGTTTGTCCACCTGGGGCTTGTGATCCCTGGCCTCTTTCAGCAATGCCTAGTTGACATAGAGGATCCTACAGTGAGGAGTGAGCATCAATCTATCTATCCATGCACTGTGGTTATAGTCATGTGATATGGCTGTGGTAAATTTACCTTGATGTTACAGTATATTCCAAGTATATGACGGACTACAACTAACATGGATCACATGGCAAATCTACATATGTGTGTTGGGCCAGTAACCAAAAGGTCACTGGTTTGAATCCCCGTGCCCACTCGGTGAAGAATCTGTTGATGTGCCCTTGATAAAGGCAATTAACCCTAATTGCTCTGGTTAAGAGCATCTGCTAAATGACAAACTTTTAAAAATGTCATCACGACACAAACCTAGGGTTGCTACCGAAGCCAGCTCGTCGTTCGTTCTTTTTGTTCTGTATCTATGGACGCGACCCAGTTGTTCAGTCTTTTTGTTCTGTATCTACAGACGCGACCCAGACGTTCAGCCTTTTTGTTCTGTTTCTATGGACGCGACCCAGTCGTTCAGTCTTTTTGTTCTGTATCTATGGACGCGACCCAGTTGTTCAGTCTTTTTGTTCTGTATCTACAGACGCGACCCAGTCGTTCAGTCTTTTTGTTCTGTATCTATGGACGCGACCCAGTCGTTCAGTCTTTTTGTTCTGTATCTATGGACCCGACCCAGTCGTTCAGCCTTTTTGTTCTGTATCTATGGACCCGACCCAGTCGTTCAGTCTTTTTGTTCTGTATCTATGGATGCGACCCAGTCGTTCAGTCTTTTTGTTCTGTATCTATGGACCCGTTCAGTCTTTTTGTTCCAGTCGTTCAGTCTTTTTGTTCTGTATCTATGGACCCGACCCAGTCGTTCAGTCTTTTTGTTCTGTTCAGTCTTTTTGTTCTATCTAGGACCCGACCCAGTCGTTCAGTCTTTTTGTTCTGTATCTATGGACGCGACCCAGTCGTTCAGTCTTTTTGTTCTGTATCTATGGACGCGACCCAGTCGTTCAGTCTTTTTGTTCTGTATCTATGGACGCGACCCAGTTGTTCAGTCTTTTTGTTCTGTATCTACAGACGCGACCCAGTCGTTCAGTCTTTTTATTCTGTATCTATGGACGCGACCCAGTCATTCAGTCTTTTTGTTCTGTATCTATGGACCCGACCCAGTCGTTCAGTCTTTTTGTTCTGTATCTATGGACGCGACCCAGTCGTTCAGTCTTTTTGTTCTGTATCTATGGACGCGACCCAGTCGTTCAGTCTTTTTGTTCTGTATCTATGGACCCGACCCAGTCGTTCAGTCTTTTTGTTCTGTATCTATGGACGCGACCCAGTCGTTCAGTCTTTTTGTTCTGTATCTATGGACCCGACCCAGTCGTTCAGTCTTTTTGTTCTGTTTCTATGGACAGTCGTTCAGTCTTTTTGTTCTGCGACCCACCCAGTCGTTCAGTCTTTTTGTTCTGTATCTATGGACGCGACCCAGTTGTTCAGTCTTTTTGTTCTGTATCTACAGACGCGACCCAGTCGTTCAGTCTTTTTGTTCTGTATCTATGGACGCGACCCAGTCGTTCAGTCTTTTTGTTCTGTATCTATGGACCCGACCCAGTCGTTAAGCCGTTTTGTTCTGTATCTATGGACCCGACCCAGTCGTTCAGTCTTTTTGTTCTGTATCTATGGACGCGACCCAGTCGTTCAGTCTTTTTGTTCTGTATCTATGGACCCGACCCAGTCGTTCAGTCTTTTTGTTCTGTATCTATGGACCCGACCCAGTCGTTCAGCCTTTTTGTTCTGTATCTATGGACCCGACCCAGTCGTTCAGTCTTTTTGTTCTGTATCTATGGACGCGACCCAGTCGTTCAGTCTTTTTGTTCTGTATCTATGGACCCGACCCAGTCGTTCAGTCTTTTTGTTCTGTATCTATGGACGCGACCCAGTCGTTCAGTCTTTTTGTTCTGTATCTATGGACCCGACCCAGTCGTTCAGTCTTTTTGTTCTGTATCTATGGACGCGACCCAGTCGTTCAGCTTTTTGTTCTGTATCTATGGACCCGACCCAGTCGTTCAGTCTTTTTGTTCTGTATCTATGGACGCGACCCAGTCGTTCAGTCTTTTTGTTCTGTATCTATGGACCCGACCCAGTCGTTCAGTCCTTTTGTTCTGTATCTATGGACGCGACCCAGACGTTCAGTCTTTTTGTTCTGTATCTATGGACCCGACCCAGTCGTTAAGTCTTTTTGTTCTGTATCTATGGACGCGACCCAGTCGTTCAGTCTTTTTGTTCTGTATCTATGGACGCGACCCAGTCGTTCAGTCTTTTTGTTCTGTATCTATGGACCCGACCCAGTCGTTCAGTCCTTTTGTTCTGTATCTATGGACGCGACCCAGTCGTTCAGTCTTTTTGTTCTGTATCTATGGACCCGACCCAGTCGTTCAGTCTTTTGTTCTGTATCTATGGACGCGACCCAGTCGTTCAGTCTTTTTGTTCTGTATCTATGGACCCGACCCAGTCGTTCAGTCCTTTTGTTCTGTATCTATGGACGCGACCCAGTCGTTCAGTCTTTTTGTTCTGTATCTATGGACCCGACCCAGTCGTTCAGTCTTTTTGTTCTGTATCTATGGACGCGACCCAGTCGTTCAGTCTTTTTGTTCTGTATCTATGGACCCGACCCAGTCGTTCAGTCCTTTTGTTCTGTATCTATGGACGCGACCCAGTCGTTCAGTCTTTTTGTTCTGTATCTATGGACCCGACCCAGTCGTTCAGTCTTTTTGTTCTGTATCTATGGACCCGACCCAGTCGTTCAGTCTTTTTGTTCTGTATCTATGGACCCGACCCAGTCGTTCAGTCCTTTTGTTCTGTATCTATGGACGCGACCCAGTCGTTCAGCCTTTTTGTTCTGTATCTATGGACCCGACCCAGTCGTTCAGTCTTTTTGTTCTGTATCTATGGACGCGACCCAGTCGTTCAGTCTTTTTGTTCTGTATCTATGGACCCGACCCAGTCGTTCAGTCTTTTTGTTCTGTATCTATGGACCCGACCCAGTCGTTCAGCCTTTTTGTTCTGTATCTATGGACCCGACCCAGTCGTTCAGTCTTTTTGTTCTGTATCTATGGACGCGACCCAGTCGTTCAGTCTTTTTGTTCTGTATCTATGGACCCGACCCAGTCGTTCAGTCTTTTTGTTCTGTATCTATGGACGTTCTGACCCAGTCGTTCAGTCTTTTTGTTCTGTATCTATGGACCCGACCCAGTCGTTCAGTCTTTTTGTTCTGTATCTATGGACGCGACCCAGTCGTTCAGCCTTTTTGTTCTGTATCTATGGACCCGACCCAGTCGTTGAGTCTTTTTTTTGTTCTGTATCTATGGACGCGACCCAGTCGTTCAGTCTTTTTGTTCTGTATCTATGGACCCGACCCAGTCGTTCAGTCCTTTTGTTCTGTATCTATGGACGCGACCCAGACGTTCAGTCTTTTTGTTCTGTATCTATGGACCCGACCCAGTCGTTAAGTCTTTTTGTTCTGTATCTATGGACGCGACCCAGTCGTTCAGTCTTTTTGTTCTGTATCTATGGACGCGACCCAGTCGTTCAGTCTTTTTGTTCTGTATCTATGGACCCGACCCAGTCGTTCAGTCCTTTTGTTCTGTATCTATGGACGCGACCCAGTCGTTCAGTCTTTTTGTTCTGTATCTATGGACCCGACCCAGTCGTTCAGTCTTTTTGTTCTGTATCTATGGACGCGACCCAGTCGTTCAGTCTTTTTGTTCTGTATCTATGGACCCGACCCAGTCGTTCAGTCCTTTTGTTCTGTATCTATGGACGCGACCCAGTCGTTCAGTCTTTTGTTCTGTATCTATGGACCCGACCCAGTCGTTCAGTCTTTTGTTCTGTATCTATGGACGCGACCCAGTCGTTCAGTCTTTTTGTTCTGTATCTATGGACCCGACCCAGTCGTTCAGTCCTTTTGTTCTGTATCTATGGACGCGACCCAGTCGTTCAGTCTTTTTGTTCTGTATCTATGGACCCGACCCAGTCGTTCAGTCTTTTTGTTCTGTATCTATGGACCCGACCCAGTCGTTCAGTCTTTTTGTTCTGTATCTATGGACCCGACCCAGTCGTTCAGTCCTTTTGTTCTGTATCTATGGACCCGACCCAGTCGTTCAGTCTTTTTGTTCTGTATCTATGGACCCGACCCAGTCGTTCAGTCTTTTTGTTCTGTATCTATGGACGCGACCCAGTCGTTCAGTCTTTTGTTCTGTATCTATGGACCCGACCCAGTCGTTCAGTCTTTTTGTTCTGTATCTATGGACGCGACCCAGTCGTTCAGTCTTTTTGTTCTGTATCTATGGACCCGACCCAGTCGTTCAGTCTTTTTGTTCTGTATCTATGGACGCGACCCAGTCGTTCAGCCTTTTGTTCTGTAT
Source organism: Oncorhynchus masou masou (assembly GCF_036934945.1). Classification (NCBI taxonomy): domain Eukaryota; kingdom Metazoa; phylum Chordata; class Actinopteri; order Salmoniformes; family Salmonidae; genus Oncorhynchus; species Oncorhynchus masou. The sequence goes on from NC_088242.1 coordinate 13,835,579, forward strand.
CTATGGACCCGACCCAGTCGTTCAGTCTTTTTGTTCTGTATCTATGGACGCGACCCAGTCGTTCAGTCTTTTTGTTCTGTATCTATGGACCCGACCCAGTCGTTCAGTCCTTTTGTTCTGTATCTATGGACGCGACCCAGACGTTCAGTCTTTTTGTTCTGTATCTATGGACCCGACCCAGTCGTTCAGTCTTTTTGTTCTGTATCTATGGACCCGACCCAGTCGTTCAGTCTTTTTGTTCTGTATCTATGGACCGACCCAGTCGTTCAGTCTTTTGTTCTGTATCTATGGACGCGACCCAGTCGTTCAGTCTTTTTGTTCTGTATCTATGGACCCGACCCAGTCGTTCAGTCTTTTTGTTCTGTTTCTATGGACGCGACCCAGTCGTTCAGTCTTTTTGTTCTGTATCTATGGACGCGACCCAGTTGTTCAGTCTTTTTGTTCTGTATCTACAGACGCGACCCAGTCGTTCAGTCTTTTTGTTCTGTATCTATGGACGCGACCCAGTCGTTCAGTCTTTTTGTTCTGTATCTATGGACCCGACCCAGTCGTTCAGCCTTTTTGTTCTGTATCTATGGACCCGACCCAGTCGTTCAGTCTTTTTGTTCTGTATCTATGGACGCGACCCAGTCGTTCAGTCTTTTTGTTCTGTATCTATGGACCCGACCCAGTCGTTCAGTCTTTTTGTTCTGTATCTATGGACCCGACCCAGTCGTTCAGCCTTTTTGTTCTGTATCTATGGACCCGACCCAGTCGTTCAGTCTTTTTGTTCTGTATCTATGGACGCGACCCAGTCGTTCAGTCTTTTTGTTCTGTATCTATGGACCCGACCCAGTCGTTCAGTCTTTTTGTTCTGTATCTATGGACGCGACCCAGTCGTTCAGTCTTTTTGTTCTGTATCTATGGACCCGACCCAGTCGTTCAGTCTTTTTGTTCTGTATCTATGGACGCGACCCAGTCGTTCAGCCAGTCTTTTTGTTCTGTATCTATGGACCCGACCCAGTCGTTCAGTCTTTTTGTTCTGTATCTATGGACGCGACCCAGTCGTTCAGTCTTTTTGTTCTGTATCTATGGACCCGACCCAGTCGTTCAGTCCTTTTGTTCTGTATCTATGGACGCGACCCAGACGTTCAGTCTTTTTGTTCTGTATCTATGGACCCGACCCAGTCGTTAAGTCTTTTTGTTCTGTATCTATGGACGCGACCCAGTCGTTCAGTCTTTTTGTTCTGTATCTATGGACGCGACCCAGTCGTTCAGTCTTTTTGTTCTGTATCTATGGACCCGACCCAGTCGTTCAGTCCTTTTGTTCTGTATCTATGGACGCGACCCAGTCGTTCAGTCTTTTTGTTCTGTATCTATGGACCCGACCCAGTCGTTCAGTCTTTTTTTTGTTCTGTATCTATGGACCCGACCCAGTCGTTCAGTCTTTTTGTTCTGTATCTATGGACCCGACCCAGTCGTTCAGTCCTTTTGTTCTGTATCTATGGACCCGACCCAGTCGTTCAGTCTTTTTGTTCTGTATCTATGGACCCGACCCAGTCGTTCAGTCTTTTTGTTCTGTATCTATGGACGCGACCCAGTCGTTCAGTCTTTTTGTTCTGTATCTATGGACCCGACCCAGTCGTTCAGTCTTTTTGTTCTGTATCTATGGACGCGACCCAGTCGTTCAGTCTTTTTGTTCTGTATCTATGGACCCGACCCAGTCGTTCAGTCTTTTTTTTGTTCTGTATCTATGGACGCGACCCAGTCGTTCAGCCTTTTTGTTCTGTATCTATGGACCCGACCCAGTCGTTCAGTCTTTTTGTTCTGTATCTATGGACGCGACCCAGTCGTTCAGTCTTTTTGTTCTGTATCTATGGACCCGACCCAGTCGTTCAGTCCTTTTGTTCTGTATCTATGGACGCGACCCAGACGTTCAGTCTTTTTGTTCTGTATCTATGGACCCGACCCAGTCGTTCAGTCTTTTTGTTCTGTATCTATGGACCCGACCCAGTCGTTCAGTCTTTTTGTTCTGTATCTATGGACGCGACCCAGTCGTTCAGTCTTTTTGTTCTGTATCTATGGACCCGACCCAGTCGTTCAGTCCTTTTGTTCTGTATCTATGGACGCGACCCAGTCGTTCAGTCTTTTTGTTCTGTATCTATGGACCCGACCCAGTTGTTCAGTCTTTTTGTTCTGTATCTATGGACCCGACCTAGTCGTTCAGTCAGTTTTTGTTCTGTATCTATGGACGCGACCCAGTCGTTCAGTCTTTTTGTTCTGTATCTATGGACCCGACCCAGTTGTTCAGTCTTTTTGTTCTGTATCTATGGACCCGACCTAGTCGTTCAGTCTTTTTGTTCTGTATCTATGGACGCGACCCAGTCGTTCAGTCTTTTTGTTCTGTATCTATGGACGCGACCCAGTCGTTCAGTCTTTTTCTTCTGTATCTATGGACCCGACCCAGTTGTTCAGTCTTTTTGTTCTGTATCTATGGACCCGACCTAGTCGTTCAGTCTTTTTGTTCTGTATCTATGGACGCGACCCAGTCGTTCAGTCTTTTTGTTCTGTATCTATGGACCCGACCCAGTTGTTCAGTCTTTTTGTTCTGTATCTATGGACCCGACCTAGTCGTTCAGTCTTTTTGTTCTATATCTATGGACGCGACCCAGTCGTTCAGTCTTTTTGTTCTGTATCTATGGACGCGACCCAGTCGTTCAGTCTTTTTCTTCTGTATCTATGGACCCGACCCAGTTGTTCAGTCTTTTTGTTCTGTATCTATGGACCCGACCTAGTCGTTCAGTCTTTTTGTTCTGTATCTATGGACGCGACCCAGTCGTTCAGTCTTTTTGTTCTGTATCTATGGACGTGACCCAGTCGTTCAGTCTTTTTGTTCTGTATCTATGGACCCGACCCAGTCGTTCAGTCTTTTTGTTCTGTATCTATGGACGTGACCCAGTCGTTCAGTCTTTTTGTTCTGTATCTATGGACCCGACCCAGTCGTTCAGTCTTTTTGTTCTGTATCTATGGACCCGACCCAGTCGTTCAGTCTTTTTGTTCTGTATCTATGGACCCGACCCAGTCGTTCAGTCTTTTTGTTCTGTATCTATGGACGCGACCCAGTTGTTCTAAATGCAGCCAGAATAACAGCAAAGTAGCCGCATTTGTATTTGTTTAAGCTGCTTTCTAGTGACGTTTATTTGGATACAACCATAACAATGAGCTAATGAGGCTCGATTTCACCTGGCATTGAGAATGTGCTCAGTCGTCAGGACACCGTTGTTCAGAGGAGCTAGCCAACAACACAACTAACACAATCACTTCAAACTGAAGCTGGAAAGACTGCAAACTAGCTGCACTTTGTTTTGTTTGACCTTTTCTAAATTGGCATTTCTTTGTATATATCTATAACAATGATGCCAGCTGATTCATGACTTTGACTAGCTGAGAAATGTTGCCTGCCTCTCTGTCTCATTCCGACTCCCAACACGTTCATTACTATGGGACAGATGGAGATCAAATTTGAATTTTGAAACAATGTTGCAAATGTCAGAGAGACAGACAGCAAGGTTTATACAAATCTCAGCTGTTGAAAACTAAATATTAGTCTAAAAGAAATGTGCGATAATGCATTTTATAGTGGAGATCATGTTTATAAAGGGCCTTGCTGGGCAGAGGAGACAGTGGATTGCGCAGTCAGATGGAACAGAGTAAATAGGCATTGTAACGTCATTGATTTAGCCGGTGGTAACTTGTGGAATAGACCACGGCTGGAATGCAGCTTTAACCAATCAGCATTCAGGAATAGACCCACCTGTTGTATAAAGAAACTTAATAACTAGTCTTAACTGCTCTCCCCAACAAAAAGTCAAGCACAAGAGGCCTATTATTACCTTCTGCCTGACTTGTGCCTGAACGAGCTGCTCTCCTACAGGCGCCTGAGCAGCGAAGGCAGTGAGCTCAGCCTCGACATTCTCCAGCCAGGAGCTGAGGTCTTCGTGTGTGTGCTGAAGCTTGGAGGCCAGGGTCAGGGCCTGGTTCAGGGTCTGAGACACGTTACCACTCATGGAGTTGATCTCAGCGTATCTCGTCTTTATCCCGTCCAACTTGCCTTGGATGACAACCACCTCATCACCTATTAAAGATCAAAGAAGAAGCATTAATTCTGATTCGTAATAATATGAACTAGGTGTAGTAATAGACATTTAGTCTCACCTGTTGTTTGTTTCAGCAGTTCCAATCCATTAGAAATGGCTTGATCAACATTCTGCTTCCTCAACTCAATGTCTTCATGTAGGGCCTGGACAAGACACAAAACCTTACCACCAACTCATCTGACGCAATCAGCATTGGGAACCAAGAAGGAATGGGAGTTTTCCACAAAAACTATACAAAATTAACTGAACTGAAAGTAACAAAATAGCTTGGTGTAAATTAAAATAACTTCAAAACGCTGTAAATGGTTAAAGAATGAGTGAATGTTGGGCCTGAGGAGCAGTGTGAGGGTAGTACTACCAGCTGTTCTGCACACTGCTTTTCCAGCACATCCGTCTTGTAGTCTTTGACGGCCACTTCGCTCAGCCTAGTGTGTACTTCGTTGAGCCAGTTCATGAGGGCCACCTCGTCTTCTCCAAAGAGCTGGGCGTTGGCCAGAGCCTGCTGCAGCATCTCAGCCTTCCTCCTACAACGCTCCTGCAGCTCTACATAACTAGCCTGGCTGGAGTCCAGCTTAGACTGCACCAGCTCCTTATCGTCCACTGAGCTGACTAGCTTCAGCATCTGACCCAGGTTGACGGCCTGAACCAGGTCTTTACAGTGACCCGTTATCTCCTCCTCTAATACCTGACCACATCACAGCCACGCATGGAACACACCAGAGGGATAAACAAAAAACACACAAACAAACACAACGTGGGGGGGGGGGGGGGGGGTGAATACTGAACCCATAAAAAACTCAAAATGTATGATGCCAATCATGATAGAAACGACAATACATGAGAAACTGTAAACAAGGGAATGGGCAACTGATAAGTAACATCAGTGACTGAAACATGAGTTATCGTACCTTGTGCTGGGAGATCTGCTCTTCCAGCTTGGAGGTCTGTGTGCCAATAGGTTCAGCCTTGGCCAAGTGTTTCTCTGTGGCAGAGAGCCAATCAGACAGCGGCTCCAGTGTCTCATGGAACTGCTGAGCCACAACCAGAATGCTCTTCAGCTGTTTGTGCCTAAAATTACCCAGCATGCCAAGAGAGAACAGAAGAAGAGGGACAGGTAGTGATGAGACAGGTTCACTCCCCTCAACTAAAGTCTGGCCTGGATGCCAAGATACTGGGTGCCAAGGTACTGGTCTCCTCAAAGACCTCTCTCTATCTCCAGATAACGCAATTGAAGTATTATACCTAACAACTGTCATTTAGGGATGGTGAGTCGATTAATTCTGTCTTCAGGGCACTTATCCAGAATGCAACACCTTTGTCTGTATTGTCCAAAATTGAATCTCCTCTTCAATAATCTTTTAAATGTCAAACACGTTACTTAAATTAATCTCTCAGGGAAGTTTGACAAAATAGTGTTAGAAAATATGGGTATAAGATTTCAGGTGGTTGTGTAGACAGACCTGTTCTCAGCCTTCTTCAGCAGAGCGTCCCACCTCTGCCCCAGGCACTCAATCTCCTTCCCCACCTTCTCCTTGTCCACGGACTCTGCTCCCAGCTCCGCAACCTTCCCTCCCTCCTTCTTAATCAGCTCCACTGTGGGTCTGCGGTCATCCAGCAGCCTCTGGAGGAGCTGTCCAGGACAAACAAAGTCGAAGAAGTTACAAGGCCCATTCAACATGCTTCAAGGACAATTACCGCTTTCAGGGAAACCCGTAAATGCAAAGGCCTTGCATACATTCAACAGAAGCTTAAGGATAACCCTTAATAATGCTCCACAATGGATGCCAATAAAAAAGATTAATGGCTAAATCATTAAAGCCTACATGGATTCTCTGAATGGGTTTGAATGTAGCAGCTACTGCTGTTTGTTCATCAGTTATCTATTGGCTTACGATCTGCTCCTGGATCTGTGCCTTGACAACTTTGAACTCAGCAGACGGAGGTTTCTGATTGGACACCAGGTCCTCTGTGTCCGTCAGCCAGCTGAGTAGGGACTCCAGGGCATCCTGGAATCTCCCACAATGCAACAGGGCCTCGTGCAGCTGCACTGACCGCTCAGCAATCTATGGAAGACCATATAAATATAGGCATGACAGATATTATGATATAGGAGGTAATTATTATGGTCAAGTAAAAGTAATGTTCAGAAGCTATCAATCATATTGCATAACATTGAGCAAGAATACAAGGGAGTATTATTTGTGAACTAAAGTTTGACCTCTTTCACCTAGGTAAAAAGCAATAAAGACCAGAGTGTGAAGTAGAGGAATAAGTCAAAGACGAGCTAACCTTTTTGTTGAGAGTGTTCCATCGTGTGTTGACATCCTCCAGGTCATGTTCAAGGCCCTTGGTGCTGGTGCCTTTGTCAGCGTTCTGGATCAAGCCTTGGCCCAGCCAGTTAATGTCTTGCAACTGGCTCTGCAGTGGATCAACCTCTTTCTGGAATACCTGTGGACAGAGATAATACAGTTGAAATAATGAGATAATATGACAATAAAAGCTGTATTACCAGACGCAGAACAATTTAGAGCGGATGAGAGATCATGTTTTATCTCAATAAGACAGGTGATGTCAGAGGTTTATAAGGGTAAGCCAAAACAATATATGTTTGATGTTGCTTTTAAAACAATATTCCGACCCTACGTTTTAAGAGCGCTCTCAGGAATGCATTAGTTGCTTTCAGGGTTATCTGGTCGTTATCCAAATTGGACTGATTTAAGTCCTTGATTCATGCCATACATTTGCATTTTAAAATTTCCACTGTAGAAGATAAGAGATTCCATTATTTTACCAAATCCAGCAATTGACAGGATATTTAAAGCATTTCAGATATCTCTGTTTGCCTATACTACTTCTCTCTGAGACAACCTCGGAGAGTGGAACGTTTATTGAAACGCATTGGTTATTTGTGAGCCAACAAAGACAAGTCATACTGGATTATCAGCTCGGCACTTTGATTGTCCACAATCAACAATAATGTTGAGAAAATGCAGCTGAGTATTCAATATTTTTTTGACAGTCCCTGAAGACTGATTGTATACACAGGCTGATGACTTAGGCCACATACTGGCATAACAACAACCTATTTCTGACTGGTCAGCACTGCAGCTTCTAGAACGGAATGCAGGGAAATCAGTTGGTGCACAGCTGTGTAGGAACACACCAGACAGACACACAGCGCAGGCTGACTGACTGACTAAACTCAATTCAGACCTAATGTAATCTGATAAACAAGGAACGCCCAGAGCCAACCCAGAGCCAGCACAGAGCCAACCCAGAGCCAGCCCAACACTAATAAAAAGTGCCATATCTATCAAACAAAATGTGTATTTATTTGGCCCAGTTGAAGATAGAAACAGGAGGAGACTATTTTTGGGTACCTGGGGGGAGGCGAAACCCATGAGGTCCATTTTGGGAAATGCGGCTATAGCAGTTAACAGGCTGTCGATCTCATCGTCCCTTATTTCTTGATACGCCCGTGGCTCACTGCCATTGGCCAAGCAAGCCTCCCTTTCCACTGACAACAGGAAGTCCTCCAGGTCCTCCATGCTGTATTTCCGTGGTTCAATAGCTCCGTGGTGTTGCAAGTCAAACGGTTTAACACCCATATTCTGCCTACACTCTGACCGCAGCCCAGAACTCACATAGGGCTCTGGCTGTGTGACGACCACACTGACTAACTCACAGTCTGACTGATAGGACACGTCCTCTTGCAGCTCGGCGGTGGGGAGCTCATCATAGCTTGCTAGCGTCCTATAGACTCCATTTTGGATCCTACTGGCTGACCTCAAGGACTGTCTCCTGCCAGTCGAGTCCCTACTGTTTGATCTTGAGGAGCGCCTGCCTGTGGAGTCCCTGTATTCTCCATTAGTGATGGTCAAATCTGTTTCACTCAGGTCTGTCACACAGGTGTCATTCCCCTCCTGGGACTCCCGTACAGGGTAGTTTCTCTGTCCTGGGTGGTACAGTGTCCTGGGTATGTTGTCCCTGACAGGGGAGAAGGGGAACTCCTCCTGCCCTGAGCTGAGGGAGCGGCCTGGCTTCAGCTCCCCAGACATGTGCATGGCTTCAGAGGAGGAGAGGCTCCTGGTGCCTGGTTTCCTGGAGGCCCGGTTCGAGTGGCGCTCCCTCTCTGCGGTCGGGCTGCACAGGCCCGAGTCCTCCTCTGAAGTCAGGGAGTTGGTGACACTCCGTCCCCTCCTGCCACGGGCCAGACCATGGCTCAACCTATCCACTCCGTCTGAACACATGGTGCCACCGCGACTGGCGTACTCCCCTTCGTTAGTGGGGGCGAATGTCTTCCAGGAGCACCGGTGGTGCGGGTGCTCCTTCTTCTTCTCCCCTCCCTGCCCCAGATGAGGCTTAGAGAGCACTGTCCCCGCTCCCCTGATGACGTCACCGTTGAGTTTCAGCCCATCAAAGACGGCACACTCCATCCTGGATACGTCACGGCTGCGGAGCTCAAATGCGCTGGAGGAGGTGAGGACTCCGTTGCCACACAGGCTGCTCATGTCCAGGATGCGCTGTGTGTAGGGTGGGGTACCACTGAAGTGCCTGGAAGCCAGGCTGCCCTTTGAGCCACAGTCAATCTGCTCGTTGAGGCGGACGGTGTCGTAGATGGATCTCTGGGGAACGTAGCAGTCATCAATGTTTAGGTCCTCCTCCTCCCCTTTGCCCACACAGGAGGGGTTCTGGCGGAGGCAGTCTGGTCTGCTAAGAGGTTTCCCCATCTTAAATCCAACTGCACTAAAATAATACCCAAAATGTACTAATGTGGTTTCATTGCAATTATTTGCTGCAAAAGCAACAAGCCCCCCAGAAATAATGAAAGTACATATTCTATACACACAGACCTAACACAGACCTCCCAATCATGATAATTCAATCAGCTAAAATAATGGACCTCAATAACACTAGAGACACATATCACCCTTAGTCAGAATGGACCTCAATAACACAAGAGACACATATCACCCTCAGTCAGAATGGACCTCAATAACACTAGAGACACATATCACCCTCAGTCAGAATGGACCTCAATAACACAAGAGACACATATCACCCTCAGTCAGAATGGACCTCAATAACACTAGAGACACATATCACCCTCAGTCAGAATGGACCTCAATAACACTAGAGACACATATCACCCTCAGTCAGAATGTGCACAGGCTGTGCAATCGGTATCTGGAACAACACAGAACCAGTCTGTCCATTGAGTCACCTGTCCTCAAAGAATTCCCTACTTGGTGCTGTTCTCCCCATTGTCAAAACATCATTATAATTGTTCTTTGCCCGTCCGTCCTTTGCTCCACTGTAAACATCCCTTAAAAGTGTTCCTTTTCTCCCTCAAATATCTCTGGTATCCATGTAGGCTGAGGGAGAGCTTCAGTGCAAAGTGGCATATCCTGATATAAATCCACAGGGCTCTATGAAAACAAAGGGCGATCTGAGAGGAGAGCCGGTGCCCTGCATCTCTGGTGGTTCGCCCTACAATGACAGACACCCTCCTGGCTGCAGGCCCCGCCCCCGCTCTCTCATTATTCAGGCAACATCTGCCACTGAGGGCTGCTCCGGCACATGTTGATTGGTCAGACACTTGACCCTTTTTTTCTCTTTGAATTCTCCCCTTCTGGCTCCACAGTCCATATGACTTAACTTCTTAGTCATCTTCTGTGTCCTGGCACCATCTCTCTCTCTCTCCCTCTCTCTCTCTCTCTCTATCTCCTAAGGAAGAAAAAAATAAAACACCAGACCAGCAGGCAGCTGCAGCTCCCACTTTGATGACATCACTGGTGACATCACCGCAGTGCTGAAATAGATCTCAATGTTTTTATTTTTTTCTCTGTTCTCTCTCCGTTGTTTTCCTGTGGATGGTTGCTGTGGACCCTGCAGATATTCTTAATTACTCTGGAATGCTAAGGGAGGCACAGGTCCCAGGTAATTTAACACCCACAGCTCTGCCAAGCCCATGTCATGGTCTGGCTTTTTTATGACGAGTGACCCGGTTCGGGTGAGAGAAGAAAGGGGGAATGAGAGAGAGAGAGATAATGAGAGGAATTCATTTTGTGTTTATTGCACTGTGTGCCGCACAGAAGGCTGATAACAGACAGAGAGGCGTTGAACCGTCCTCACTCCTTCCACCACCAGCCCTCTCCGTGGTTGAGAGGAGAAAGAACGGGGGAACGGAAGGCTGCTGAAGATTAATAAGCGGTTAAAGAGATCTGTGGGGTTTAAAGAAAGGATATTCAGCAGCTGAATCCCACATACTTTTGACATAATCAAGACATTGAATTAAGAGAGTGTTCCTCTCTTTGCCCTTCCTCTTTCCAGGGACCAACGCTGTTTCAGTTCTCCATACCCACACTCACTGGTTTGTCATATCCAATGGGATTTTAGTAAACTGGGATATTGATCTAAGAATGAGATTTAGGACAAATGGGTCATAATAAGATTTTAAAAATGTATACTATGACAGCGACTTCTCTCTACAAAAAATGCCCATTCCAACCGACATAGGATAGACATCAACCAATCCAAATGACTTGCATATATCCCTCGAAACATGTAGAGAGCACTTACACAGAACTCTTACTATATTCACAAGGACAGGCTACCCAGACCAAAGGTTGCAGAAGGGCCACATTTTTTTGAGACATGAAATACAGTGCCTTGCGAAAGTATTCGGCCCCCTTGAACTTTGCGACCTTTTGCCACATTTCAGACATCAAACATAAAGATATAAAACTGTATTTTTTTGTGAAGAATCAACAACAAGTGGGACACAATCATGAAGTGGAACGACATTTATTGGATATTTCAAACTTTTTTAACAAATCAAAAACTGAAAAATTGGGCGTGCAAAATTATTCAGCCCCTTTAAGTTAATACTTTGTAGCGCCACCTTTTGCTGCGATTACAGCTGTAAGTCGCTTGGGGTATGTCTCTATCAGTTTTGCACATCGAGAGACTGAATTTTTTTCCCATTCCTCCTTGCAAAACAGCTCGAGCTCGGTGAGGTTGGATGGAGAGCATTTGTGAACAGCAGTTTTCAGTACTTTCCACAGATTCTCGATTGGATTCAGGTCTGGACTTTGACTTGGCCATTCTAACACCTGGATATGTTTATTTTTGAACCAGATTTTGCTTTATGTTTTGGATCATTGTCTTGTTGGAAGACAAATCTCCGTCCCAGTCTCAGGTCTTTTGCAGACTCCATTAGGTTTTCTTCCAGAATGGTCCTGTATTTGGCTCCATCCATCTTCCCATCAATTTTAACCATCTTCCTGAAGAAAAGCAGGCCCAAACCATGATGCTGCCACCACCATGTTTGACAGTGGGTATGGTGTGTTCAGGGTGATGAGCTGTGTAGCTTTTACGCCAAACATAATGTTTTGCATTGTTGCCAAAAAGTTCAATTTTGGTTTCATCTGACCAGAGCACCTTCTTCCACATGTTTGGTGTGTCTCCCAGGTGGCTTGTGGCAAACTTTAAACAACACTTTTTATGGATATCTTTAAGAAATGGCTTTCTTCTTGCCACTCTTCCATAAAGGCCAGATTTGTGCAATATACGACTGATTGTTGTCCTATGGACAGAGTCTCCCGCCTCAGCTGTAGATCTCTGCAGTTCATCCAGAGTGATCATGGGCCTCTTGGCTGCATCTCTGATCAGTCTTCTCCTTGTATGAGCTGAAAGTTTAGAGGGACGGCCAGGTCTTGGTAGATTTGCAGTGGTCTGATACTCCTTCCATTTCAATATTATCGCTTGCACAGTGCTCCTTGGGATGTTTAAAGCTTGGGAAGTCTTTTTGTATCCAAATCCGGCTTTAAACTTCTTCACAACAGTATCTCGGACCTGCCTGGTGTGTTCCTTGTTCTTCATGATGCTCTCTGCGCTTTTAACGGACCTCTGAGACTATCACAGTGCAGGTGCATTTATACGGAGACTTGATTACACACAGGTAGATTGTATTTATCATCATTAGTCATTTAGGTCAACATTGGATCATTCAGAGATCCTCACTGAACTTCTGGAGAGAGTTTGCTGCACTGAAAGTAAAGGGGCTGAATAATTTTGCACGCCCAATTTTTCAGTTTGTGATTTGTTAAAAAAGTTTGAAATATCCAATAAATGTCATTCCACTTCATGATTGTGTCCCACTTGTTGTTGATTCTTCACAAAAAATACAGTTTTATATCTTTATGTTTGAAGCCTGAAATGTGGCAAAAGGTCGCAAAGTTCAAGGGGGCCGAATACTTTCGCAAGGCACTGTATCTCTTTCAACGGAGCTGCTCATCAGTCACACCAACGGGTGTGAATGAAACGAAAACCATTATCAAGGACTAGACAAATCATTTAATGAGACAAATTCAAAAGCTTATTTTGTTTGTGTATAAGAGTAACTAAAAAACACAGAAATAAATGAATCTCTCCAATGTCTTAGGTGAATCACAATCGAAACACACAACGGAAAAATGTAATGTGTCACCATAAAAAGTGCCCTGCCGTCCCAGAAAAACAATGTGTAGCTAATCAACTCAGATCCTTCTGGGACATTTCACGTTCCACCTTGGAGAGAGTGTATCATGGCTGGGGTAAGTGAGTAAGCTCGGCTACAGGATGAGGTCTCCCAACGGGCCTTTCCCCAACGGGCCTTTCCCCTCATCACCTTCAGTGAGAGGAATAGCTATGATTCAGGAGGTTGACATTCCTTTTAGGTTCACAGGAGACACTGATGTTATGTCTGAGTAGAAGCAGTAAAAAGAGGCCCTCACACGTCTCCCATCTCCCCAACCCCCAGCAGGTTTTGTCAGCTGAGCTGAGCTCACACTAACTATCATGAAGGCCTACATACACCAATCGTCCCCAGCAAACCTTCCAGATCTCCTGAACAACCATAAGAGTGAAACCATGGACTCGGGAGCCCTGACCTAAAATCAGTTCACTGACAGTATTGCTACCTTTTTATGTTTATGTCATTCACAACAGCTGTCAATGAAACCCCACAATACACCAAGTACCAGATCTACAAAGACACAGAGCAGGATTATTATAGACTACATGAAACCTCTATTCACATGGCAGACATCAAATTCTGTTCCGGTCTCGGTCTAGTCTGTGTCCACAGGTTTCCGAGCTTCAAACCGGTTTTAAGAAATACCTTGTGCTGTAATGGAATTAACTAGGGGTCTTTTGTGATTCCTTATTCTCAGGGATCTTTTTTCTCAGAGAGACGAGCTCGTGGCATGAATGAGTACAGCGTTGATTTTCCACTAGCAGCTGACGTGTCTGTGTGCAAGCCTACCCAACGAGACAGAGAGCGGACAATGAAAGGGTGAGAGGGTGAGAACAACCAGCATGGAACACGTTGCTCAGCAACAGCTGGTAGTATTTCATATTATGGAATGGTTCATGGTTACCAGTCAAACCCTCTTAACTAGCACAAATATACATTATTTAAATTCCAGCTACCATTCAGACCATTAAATTACAGGTCTACTAGACCTATAATTTGATATGACATTTATTTATGTAAAGGCTGATGTTTGTGAATGTACAACATTAAATGAATTCCTTAGCTGTGTGTAATGCTGTACTATGAAGCATGTAATACAATGTTTTGTTATGACACGTTCAGCCCATGAACAACCATTCAAATTGTCCCAGTCTGAATATAGGTTAATCCCCCTCCAACTCTCACGGCATTTACAGGCTTTTAGAGCACTTTCTTTCCAGCTATAAGTCTTGGTAAATGAGTATCCCTGTTTTACTCATCACTGATATTTCAACAAAATATAATATTATGACACAATGATGGTTGGTGTTTTATTTACATTCCCTCTCATCTCTCGTGTTAAAATAAAGTGTTTTATAAAATAATTGTTGTTTAATTATATACAGAGCCTACTGTAAATGATTGTTTTTATACATCCAAGCTACATGGTGTAAATTGAAGAGAAACTTGACTGAGGAGAGAAAAACTGTAAATACAAAAAGAAAAACAGTGTTGAATGAGTACAATCTCCTCGTAGCGGTTCATGTGTTCGTTGGAGAAGGAGTCTGTGGAGGTCTGTGTGTGTACGGGAATGAAGTTTCCACTGCATGAATATAGTTTCTGGCTACTGTTCTGGCTCCCTTTCCATCTCCGTAGAACCAAGACAACCCTACTGGATATTGTTGATGTTAACAGCAGTGGTATGATATACGGTAATCAAGTCAAATCAAATTCGATTGGTCACATACACATGGTTAGCAGATGTTAATGCAAGTGTAGCGAAATGGCACCTCAAGATGTTCCACAACCAGAAATTCAACAAGGGGAAAGTTCAGGGAAGTAGACACAGAAACGTAAAGCCCTGTGTAGTGTTAAATTCAACAAGGGGAAAGTTCAGGGAAGTATTCTTAAAGGGGAGGAGAAGGAAAGGGAGGGGGGATTAGGAGTCAGTTACCCTGAGCCACTGCAACATACAACATCCCACTGGTCCCAAGCTGGCCCCTGGGTCGCCTGTCACCCACCCACCACAATGGCTGCTGGGCCAGTCAGAGCTCTTTTGTCTGGACCAGATGCTCAGCGACATACTGAGGGATCCACAGACGGAGGGTCACGCACAAGGCCACCAGGCCCAACAGAAACCTAGAGAGCCCCTGCTGTTTAACTTCCAATACCACTGGTCCCGTGTGGCTCAGTTGGTAGAGCATGGCACTTACAATGCCAGGGTTGTTGGTTCGATTCCCACGCGGGACCAGTATAAACAAATCTGAAATCTCACTATTGTAAGTCGCTCTGGATAAGAGCATCTGCTTACTGACTCAAATGTAAGATGGGTTAACGCAACATCCCCAAAATAATTTACTGCATGAAGAAAGTCACAGGGATTTATTTCCAGAGAGAACAACAGAAGCATAGGGTGACCACTGTATGGGAGGGTTCAGATACACCAAGAGCGTTTGATGGCCAAGAGTACTTAGGAAGTGTGCACCAATGTTACATGTTGAATAGAGTGAAACATGTCATCAGTCACATGTCTACAGTGGGTGGTCCCTAAAACACAGCGTGCTGAAACGATCGACAGACGAATGCTAGATCCACATTTTCTGCGAGCCTTGAAATGGTCAAATGGTGTAATGGTTTTCTAATGCACTTTGTTTATTGATGTGTTGTGTCATTACTGTTTACCTGCTTTTAAAGTACTTGGATTTAATGTGGTACCTATTTTACTCCAAGTGTTACAAGAGGCTGTCAGACACTACGTAATGATATGTGTTATTAATGGTTATTTTAGGGCAGTGCTGTATGTAAGGATGATATCTCTCTGGCAGGTTTATGTCATCCAGTTGAGTGGTGGGGCTGGTGAAAGTGATCCCGCTAGAGTACAATAGTATAGCATGTGATGTAATAACATGATACTATAATGTATCCAATGTGTGAGACATGAAATGAAAATTCATGGACATTCTTTTCCATCATTAAAAACCAAGAGGATTCACCATGTGTTGGCAACCAAGACTGATAATACAGTAAATGCCTAGGAATTACATTTACTTGGCATCTTACCTTGAAAGCTTCCAGCTGTTGGTTGATGACATCAGTCTCCATGCCAACTGACCCTTGACCTTCCTCCTTCAGCTCAGCCCCATCCAGTTTGTTGGTGAACTGCTGTAGCTTGGAGTAAAGCTCGTCCAGACGGGTGAGTCTGCTCCCCACCTCTTCCCCTCTCCCTTTAGCTCTGTCCATCAGCTTGCCACACTGCTTACTCAGACCATCCAGGTCTCTCTTCAGCCCCAGCAGGTCTGGGGAAGCCTCAGTCTCCAGCATCTTCTTACAGCTGTCCCCTCCCCGAGCCGTGTCGGCCATCAGCTCCTGCAGTTTCTCCACAAAGCCCTTGATACCACTCTGCTGCTCCTTAAGGGTGATCAGGTCACGGCCCACAGAAGCCATGCTGTCAAGCTCGTCATCTAGGTCTGCGAAACGGGTGAACATCTCGCGGATGTTGGTCTGGAACTGCCCGATGCCCTGCAGCTTGCCCTCCAAGGTGGAGCAGGTCTCCCCTACATCCTTGCTGAGGGAGCCGTGCTCTTTCTCCAGGCTGTCGGCCTGCAGTAGGAGGTCGGTCACCCCATCTGCCTCGGGGACATCAGCCACCAGGCCCTGGGCAAGGCTCTTCAGGTGCTCAACCTGGGTGTTGACTCCATCCAGGCTCTTCTGCTGGGCCTTCATGTTGGTCAGGTTCTTGTTGCTGTAGGCCTGGACCCCCAGTGATGTGTGGGCATCTAGCTGCTTCTTAGCCCCTGCCAGCTGGCCCTTGGCCTCATTGTGGGTGTCGTTGAACTCTTTCAGCCTCTGTGAGATCTTCTCCAGAGACTCTCTCTTGTTCTGGACCCCCTCCGTGACCCGGTCCACGCTCTGCCCGATGGCCGCCTTCTCCTCCCTGACGGCCTCCGTGTCTGCGTTGGCCACCTCCAGGAGGCTGTCAGCTGCAGTGTTCAGCTGCTCCACCAGGCCTCTGTGTTTGTCCACATCCTTCTGGATGGCCTTCAGCTGGGAGATGGAGCTCTCCACCTCCGCTGGGTCCACGCTGAGCCTGACGCTGCCCTCCCTGACTTCACACTCCTGGACCCAGGACTGGAGCTTCTCAGCGTGCTCATGATACTTCTGGGCCCTCTGCAGCGCCCCCTGGAGCTTATCCTGGCACTCAGCCGAGCTCTTCTTCACATCGTCCCAGTTGGAGCGCAGTGTAGCCAGCTGGCCCTGCATCGCCACCTTCTCTGCCCCGTCAGTGTTCTGGAGGAGGGTCTCTCCCTCCCTGACAATGGTGCTGTATGGTTCCTCGTGTTCACTGAGGGCCTTCTGCAGGGCACTCTGTTCTTTCAGGCTCTGCCGAAGGGTCTCCACCTGGGCCGAGATAGCCTGGGGTTTAGACTGCTCCTGGAGCTTCCCGTTCATCCACCCCTGGAAGTCTTTGGAGGCCTGGTGGAACTGCTGGGAGCTTGCGAATGCGGAGTTCAGTTGCTGGATCCGCTTCCCTAAAGAAGAGCATGTACATGAATGTGATTTAGAGGCAGAGGAACAAAGCATACATTTATAATTCAGAATGGCAATGCCTCCCACATCATGAAATTCCTTCAATGGCAGTCAAATTTTCAGACATTAAACCACAGCTTTATAGCCTAAAGCTTCTCATTAAAGAGAAAGAACATATCATATAATAAAATTCAGGCAAATGAAATCAAAGCCCAACCTGCTTTGTCCTCCAACTGTTTGAAAGGCTTGTTGACCCCCTCCAGCTGCCTGTCTAGGCCTGCTTTCAGGTAGTCCTCCGTGACCAGGGCAGAAAGCTCAGAGCAGAGGGTCTCAGCCTCTTTTAGCCTCTTCCTCTCCTCCCTCAGCTGGCCAGAGATGGTGTTAGCCTCCTCCAGCTGCTTCTTCACCACGTCAGGCTGACTGCTAAGGGCCTGCTGGCTGTTGAGCCGGGTCTCCAGTGAGGCGGCGCTTTGGCTCAGGCTCATCAGCAGATCCTGGAACTGGCTTGACTTCCCCACGGCCTGGTCGATGAGGCCGGCTCTCTGGCCCAGCTGCCCAGTCAGGCCCTGCCATTTCTGGGTGACGGCGGCCAGTTGATCCTTCACCACCTTCCCACCAGAGGAGGGGTCTTGCTTGCCTGATGTGCTCAGGATAGCAGCAGCAGCCTCGTGAAGCTGGTCAAACTGTGGCTTACGGCTGTCAAACTCGTTCAGGAGGATCTAGAGGGGAAAGTCAACATGAAATGAATAAAGAGCAAGGCTGGTGTTTAATACTGAACATAATGTGCAAAATGGTCTTAATAGATTTTGATTCATTCTGGCACACCTTAACATTTGGCCAGCAGACAAAAAATCTTTAACAATTAGCTTACGTCTGAAGTAAGGGACATTGACATTAAACTGTGCGTGGTGGTTATAATTTCAAAGGTAACTAATATGCCCCATAGTGAAGTACCTGGACTTGCTGCTTCTGTGTGTTGAGCATGTTGGGGTCCATGGAGAGTGGCCCCAGGACACTGAGCATCATATCCTTCTCTGAGAGCCACTGGCGGAGCTGCGGCTCAGTGGTCTGGAACATGTCCAGGTTCCTGTTGGACTCCTCCAGACGCTGCTTCCTGTCCTCCACCGACCCGCTCACATCCGCCCAGGCAGTATCTGAAGAACAAACATCGCTCAGCACAAAACACCCCTGCAACTTGAACTTTGCACAGCCCCTACAGATTAGGGTTTAGCTGTAGGA
This sequence comes from Oncorhynchus masou masou, assembly GCF_036934945.1. Taxonomy (NCBI): domain Eukaryota; kingdom Metazoa; phylum Chordata; class Actinopteri; order Salmoniformes; family Salmonidae; genus Oncorhynchus; species Oncorhynchus masou. The sequence goes on from NC_088242.1 coordinate 13,853,978, forward strand.
GTGTGCCAAGTCTGTAGGTGAGGGGGAGGCCAGGTATACTGACAAGGGGGAGCGGATGTGTGGACTGGACTGACACTAGGCAAAGCGCTCTGCATTGATGCAGTAGATATTAACCATATGGAAACAGATAGATGGGATGGTGCATACTGCATACCAGAGGAGGCTGGTAGGAGGAGCTATAGGAGGACAGGCTCAATGTAATGGCTGGAAAGGAATAAATGGAACAATATCAAACACATCAAACATATGGAACCCACATGTTTAACTCCCTTCCATAATTCCATTCCAGCCGCCATTACAATGAGCCCATCCTCCTATAGCTCCCCCCACCAGCCTCCTCTGCTGCATACCTATCTGTGACAGCATCTGCTTCCATTTTGCTGCTTCAGGAGAGTCTGGGTGTTTCTCAATCAGATGGAGAAGCTTCTCTCTCAGCTTCTGGAGCTGCTCGTGCTTTTGTTTCATGTCTTCCTCAAAGGCCTGAGAAAAAGAGAGATATATCGCTTGACTAAAACCATCATATATTTGACCTATTGGCTCAGGCACTCTGAGATGCAGACTAGAGACAAGAGGCGCCTGCCTGAAACATTCGCTTCCCACAGAGCATTTTGCATACCATGAATAAAATGTGGTATTTTATATGATACCGCTGGATGGATGGATTAAATCTCTACTGCAATAAAACGTAATGACAACAAGTAGTACACTGTAGAAAGTTTCTATGCAGACCAGGCCTTGGCTGAATCTACCTTCTGTTGCTCCAGTTGTGTTTTCATGGTGTCTTTCTCTGTGGACGCAGAGTTCCAGGATGCTGCTGTCTTCTTCATATCCTGCAGCCATGTTATCATGGTGTCTGTCTCCTTCTGGGCCTCTGTCACCTCCTGCACCAGGACAGACAGCTCTGTAGCCCGGCCCTTCAGCACTTCTCCCAGACTCTTGTGGCCCTCGTTGATATACGACATGTTTTGCTGTACCACCATCAGCTCTGTGTGTGGTTAGAGGTTAGAGTGTTAGACACTAAACAGGTTGCCTTTCATAACAACAATAACTTGGACAAGGCATTGCTGTAAGTAGTTACAACCCTACTGGAAATGTATACACATCAAAAATGTGTTGGTGAATGTATTGTGTTATATTGTTTTGCAGTGTGATCTAAATACAGATGGTTTGAAATGACTTTTTATATTATTGGAGGTATATAGAAAACGTATTGAACTTGTGTTCTTAAAACACTGAAATGCAAAAAGAACATTAAAAACGTGACATTTCCAGTAGGGAGAACCAACGATAAGTACAGTATCCTTCCCAGCTCTGTGGAGGATTTCTAAACGTCCTTAATATCAAGCCAAGACCTCAAACAGATAATTTCAACCTAACAAGCCATTAAATGTACCTTTGTGATTATGAGTTGATATGTTGTTATGATAATGTACAGGTCTGGAACACTGTTTTTATACATTCCTAACACAATATACTGGTAGAGAAAAATTACCTTTATTAGTTAGGTAGGCATGGTTTCCAGGGCCATCACTGTTAGTAACAGCTGGTTGTAAAACAATAAAAAACAAAATATCTTATTTGTTAAGTACAAATGTCAAAAGAAAACTAAACTCTATTGGGGTGTTTAATACATGGAAAAGATCATTGTACTGTATGATCAGTGTGGTTACATTTATATCAGGATCATGTGTTGTAGTGTACAGATGTAGGATCTTAATTTAAGCCACTCATCAAATCAAATGTATTTCTCAAGTCCTTTTTACATCAGCAGATGTCACAAAGTGCTTATATAGAAACCTAGCCTAAAACCCCAAAGAAGAAGCCAGTTTGCTACAGAGGGAAACAATTCTGCAGAAAATGTGAATTACTATGTGGATTATAATTAATGAACATTTTTGTAGGGGCTGATACATCTTTTTGTAAGGCAAAATCAAGTCTGAAACTTCAAAGTGGGTGAAGCCCTTTTAAACCTAAAATACAGCATTGCAGGAAAGTTCTCTCGGAACAGGGTGATCAAATTAAGATCCTACATCTGTACAGTGTAGCAAAAAATGTGTTGCAATCAACAATCTCTCAGTTTCATTGTTTTCTCATTATTGAACACTACCCAAACTGCTCCGAGGGAGTCAAACATTTTGAGAGTACCTGACTTATGCGACATCTTGGTCTTGGCTGGAGATGTGAGAACACTGATGAGGCTACATAGTGCAGATCCTTTGCTATTTATATCTTGGACAGCAGAGCCTTTGGTTGTCCATTCCTCCATTAGAGCCTGAGAAGAGATCAATCAAACCAATAACATAGTTTACACAACGCCATCCAGAATAGGGCTGCAATTTTCATACCTGCATTGAGAGAACACTGAATGAGTATGTCTTGAGTGTTTATTGTGAGAGGCAGGGCCAAACAAAGGATATTTGGAGCGTTGCATCATCGAGACTAAAATGCATTTCATTTTAAATCTGTGCTTTTTCTCGTGACACAAATGATTCAATATGCCAATGTGTTATTAAGCATCGGGGGATTTGTGTTTTAATCTTTCATGTTTGACCTATTTTGTTATTGTTTGACACTCTCTTCTTGCCTCTAATAGTTTTTTTCAGTGACACACTAACAGTTCAAATCAGATTGGACGTTTTTCCCTGATGACTCCTATGTAAAACACTTCACATCAACATTGTATTACTTTGGCATGGAAACTACTGTGAAGTTAGGGAGGACAAAATAGTAATATATCGCTCCGCACTTCTCTGACTCCGTTACAAAACACATTTAGTGCCAAGCCTGTGATTTGAGACATGAGAACATAAGTTATTTAAACTTTTCTATCAAGGCCATTTGAAGAACAAGTTGCACATTCACCTGGTCCTTTGTAACTTAGCTATGCAGTTGTCCTTCTTTGCACTAAGAACCAGGGTAGAACCAACGATTTATATATACACTAGATGACTGACAGGGGACGCTGCGTGTCTCCATGTTGGCACTCTACCACATTGTAGAAGATATTAAGGAAGCTATAGAAATGCATTTATTAATGTATTTTATTCTATTACAGACACCTTAATGCATACTTTTAAATTATATTATGTGAGATAAACATCAAAATAAATAAAAGATTATATGAAACCATTTTCCTTAGAGTAATATTTTGAGATTACTAATGTTACTACAACAAAACAATGTTTAAATACAATGAATTTTGTCCTTGAAACATTTAATTGACATTTTAGAATTCCTGCTCCTAATGGGGAGTCCCAATAGGGTGGCTTCAAAGCATCTCAATGGCCAATACATGGCTTCAGCAATCCAGGGTTTGTGTACATCATTGGGTAGAACATACCATGTGTAAGTGAGGGAGCCTAGCTAATACAAGACTAGTCTGTCTGCTGACTTACATTGACTCTCTGCAGGTCCTTTCCTAGACTCTGCTCACTGCTGGTTGGCTGAACCACAGGGACTTTCTCTGTCGTCTCCTCCAGCCACGTCCTGAGAGCTCCGGCTGCAGCCCTGAAGTCTCCCAGCTGGTCCTGGCAGGAAGACACCTCCTCCTCTCTGTGTCAGGGAAGGGAGAAGACAACCACAGTCACATCACATTAAAGAGACATATCAAACATGCCAAAACAAGACTATCAACAGGCGAGAGAAAACAATCATGTGTGTCCTTTATCAAATGAGAAGTATCCCCACAGTAACCTACACATGAGGACCAGCATTTTGCTCTGCAACCGTCATCTTCACTTACTTCTCTTTCACAGTGTTTTTGAAGGCATTGAAGGTGTCGGAGAGTTTGTCCATCTTGCTCTGAATCTGGGCCTTGCTTCCCTCTGGACCCATATTGGCCAGCTCCTTTGACAGCATCTGCAGCATTTCCACATCCTTGGCATGTTCGGCCAACTCAGTGTTAGTATCCTACAGAAACATTCAAATAGTTAGAAGATCATTACTGAGCAGTGCGTGGTTGAACATGTGCCATTAAAGGGGCAATCTGCAGTTGTTACATCCATTTTTGGACTTAATGATATGTACCAAGTGATTCTTGAAGAATATAACTTAGAAATGCCTCATGAACTTAATTCAACTGTCGTACCACATCAGAACTCAAAATATCAGCTTGTTATACTGTAAACAATGTAAATGTAAACAAACACTATATATCCTCCAAACATGGTTAAAACTATCATTGTGATATCATGGATGGGTATTTTTTGCATCCATGGCCCTGTCTATGGGCTCCCGTGTGGTACAGAGGTGCATCTGAGTGCTAGAGGCATCACTACTTTTACTTAGCCTTTATTTAACTTGCCTAGTAAAATAAAGGTTCAATCAAATCAAATAGAGTGGTTGCATTTCTCCAGCCCCATCCCTCAGTTTTTTACCGAAACTGGGTCTTGTAGTCCACTTTGATAATTATTTCAACTGCTGATTGCCGCTTTAAATGAACATATATCCTTTTAGAAAATATGTTCTGCTGAAAACATGTTCAACGGATGAAACATATATGATGACTAGCTACCTGCATGAGCTGCGAGAGCTCGTTGACGTTTTTCCCTGGTCCGTCGGTTTCAGAGAGGGCCTGAGAGCGCTTGAGCACAAACTGCTGCACCTTCTCCGTTGTCTTCTCAAACTCCTCCACCTTGTCCTTCAGCTGCTCCAGCTGGCCCTGCTTGTGTTTGTGCTTGTCACAGGCGTCAGAGAAGCGCTGAGACAGGGCGTCCATTTTGGACTGCAGCAGAGCCGCTGCAGCGGGGTCAGCTGTCTCCACAAACGTCTTAACCTTGGCCTTCATGGCAGAGATGCTGCTCTGGCGACTGGAAATATCCTGCTCCAGAACCTGGAAGAGAAACACAATGGATGAATTACATTTTACAGCCATTCTAATGCTGTAAAAGTTTTTTATAGTTAAGGTTTCATCATCTGTAGAAGACAATGTAAAGACCACAGGAGGCTGTTGAGGGGAGGATAGTGCATAATGACTTGTATGAAGTGATTGGAATGGTATCGAACACAAGGAAACCATGTGTTTGATGTGTCGATACCATTCCATTCATTCCAACCGTTACTATGAGCCATTCCTCCCCAATTAAGGTGCAAACAGCCGCCTGTGGTAGATACAAATCCAGAATCAACTGTTGAGCAAAAATGCCCAGTCACATTAAGGTGAAGCTATGGTGATAATGATGTTCTGTCTATTTGACTGGCAGAAAACAGTTCTGCAAAGTGAATGTTTACAGTACATACTGCCTCTTTGCTGAGCACATCTCCAATGACTGCTGAGTCCAGAGGGACTTGTCCTTTCTCCTTCACACTCTCCTCTACTCCCTCCATCCAGCTCATCATCTCATCCAGGCCATCCTGGACACTCAGGGAGCGGGTCAGGGTGATCTGAAGCTTCTCATTACGATCACTCACTGACTTAGACAGGTTGTCATACCTCTCCACAATATCATCTAAGAGCAGAGTCAAAAGGCAATGGTTTTGGGTCAACGCTTGGCACTGGTAAAAGTTCATACCACTTTGGAATAACAATTCTTGAATTATGAGCAACTCAAGTCAGGGGTTTCACTGTTCTCTCTGTAAGACCTTCCAGCTAAGGTCATTCACATGGAAGAGATTACTGTATCATAAATATACAGCACATACAAAGAATACTTGAGAGTCGGCCAATAGCAATATGATTAGGAATAAGGTAAACAGACTTAACATTCCAATACTACTATTTCACTCCAACATTTCTGAATTGCTATTTCACAGTGCCAATGACAGTAACCACACATTGGCTATGGCACTATATTATCAAGTATTTCATTGTAAATATTCACTATATTGTCAAGTATTTCATTATAAACATTTCTCGAAATATCATTGGATGAGAATCCATACTTAGTCTGATCACTTACCTACTGTTTCATGGATATGGTCCTGATTGGTCAACAAGTCCCCCTGGGCGGTGACCAGAGAGTCAGCTGTTTTGCGGAGTGTCTCCACAGCAGTCTGACGACCAGTAGTCTGACCCTGCAGACCCTGACCATGACAAACGTAGACACAGAGGATCGATGACAGTCAACATGACAGTCAACATGTGTTACAGACAAGCCATACTGCTCCATATAGATATATAATTTAACTCCAGCTATACTATATCATTACAAAACATGCTGTAATTATACAGATTTAAAGCTAACTATTATATATAAGCATCTAAAAATGAATTGTGTCATTCAAGCACTCAAATACTGGAACTATACTACTGCAACTGTACATACAGTTTGCTGCACTGCTTCACACTCCGAGGGAAACATAGCATTGTTCTGACATGATTTTGTTACCAAAACCACAAGAGACACTTCTACATTCTTGAGTTTCAGGCGTCTCCAATCTCTCTATATCTCTGAGTCACTGCAATGCAACTCCCTAGAGAGATGTAATGAAACAAGACTCCCTCTCTCACTACATGACATACTTTCATTTGCAAGCTAGCTGAGCTGGACTCAATCAGAGTGTAGGTACATCATCTATTTCAGGATAATAGGCATTCTCTACGCCTCTGTCCAGTCCAACTCCAATCGTGAACCCCCTCACCCTCCACCCCTCCTCAAAGGCATACGCAAGCAAATGTACCCATGGCTAAGCTATTTGTGTCTTTGGACTGCTGGGAGGTTTGAATGTGGACCTATAAATAGCAGTGTTGTTTTAAAGTGAGTGGAAACACTGTATATGGAGAGGGGAGTCTGAAGTGGTGTAATGACCTCTGAACCCATTCAGTTCTCAGAGCCATCAGTGAGTAAACTGTTGTGTAAACAGCTATTCCTCCACTTGCCCTCCACCTCTGAGTCTGTTAGACTGTGTGTGATGTGTGTTGATAAAGGTCATACTGATTTGGTGAGTATTTTTAGAGTTTCGTCATGCCTTGGTGTCCTCCAGCTGCTTCTGTAGGGTTTGAGGGTCGGCAGCGATGGCCTCAGACTGCTGCCTTCTGGCGTCCTCTTCTGAGTTGTTGAGCCACTTCAGAAGACCAGCAGCCGAGTCCTCATACTTCTTGTACTTGTCCACCACGTCTCTGAGATTGTTGCCAAGATCATTGCACTGAAATAAATGAGTTGATATGTTGATTGCTATGGTAGTTACTAACTTTGAATGCATGGAGCATTGACCGCCTACTCTCTTATCAGCATCTAAAAAAGCAGGACAACAATTTAGTGTATAATGAAAGAGCATATAACCTGAATTATTTATTAGATGCAGGGTTACACAAAATCAACCTTTACTTCTCAATATGAGAGTGAACCAGTCTTGTTAAACAGAACAATAGCTCCCTTGTTTTCATTTTGTTCAAAGAGAAATGCTTCCCCCATGTGGTGTGAGTAGGTTATTACATTCCTTAAAAAAAATCCATTCAATCGGCCTGAGACGTGTTTCATTCAGTGTTTGATCTCACCCTCCTGATTTAAATAGGTAGGCCTCCTGGTGCTACCAAGGTGGTTCAGTGAACAACGTGCATGTGATCATTAACTAGGCTTTAGCTCAGAGGGCTAAAACAGTCTTACTAGTACTGGTAAAGAGTTTACCTGAGAGTGTAGGGCTTTGAAGCGACCAGCAGCTGAGTCCAGCTTCTCCTTCACAGCAGCACAGGTTGCAGTGGTATCCACCTCCAGCTGGGCATCTTTCCCACCAGGGTCCATGCGTCCGCAGGCCTTCGCCACGTCCAACACCTTCTGTCCTGAGATGGTGATGAACCGCAGGTCTCCCTTGTGGGAGATGACATCCTCAGAGAAGCTCTTCTGTCTCTGGAGCTTCTCTGTGAGGTCGTTGAGAGCTCCAGCAGGGGCTCCCAGCTCCTCCACCTCCCCCTCGGCCTGCTGCAGCCAGCCCTCAAACTCCTCACAGTCTCCCTGGAACTTCTTCAGCTCCTCCTGAACCTGGACCATCTGCTTCATCTGCTGTTCTGCCTGGGTAAGGGAAGAGTCGTACCGTCCTTTCAGCTCCTGGATGTCCCTCTGGAGCTTGTCCTTATCCGTGGGCGACAAGGCATGGGCCTGGTGGTCCAGCAGAGCCTGGGCTGACTGGGTGGCCATGATCAGCTCCTGTTGCTGGGATAAGATCTCCTGGTGACGAGCCTGGAAAGGCGAGAGAGAGTCCATTCAAATTCAAAAAGCTTTATTGTCAAAGTTACAGAACATAATACAGAAAATGATCACATGATAAACATCAACACTGAAATTTAACACACAAGACAAAATATGAATATCAAATGTAAAATAAAGTGGAAAAATCGCATTTCAGTACAAAAGTATTTTGTGTGATAATGTGACTAGAAAAGATGAAAGAGAAGGTCAATGCAGCTATTAGAAAAATGAACCTGTGTCATGTGTATCCATTAAATTTAAGTGACAACAAGCCACTAATCAAGCACCACCAGAGAGAATAGGTTAACTTACCTTGACTCTGTCATATTGCTTTTCCAGGTCCAATTCTGGGGTCTTCCCTGTGGCCTGTCCCTCAGTGTCGTTGTCTGTATTCTGGAAAGCGTTTCCATTGTTTCCATTGGGGTCATCATCCTCACCCAGAATGTTCTTGGCCGAGGTCTCCGAATGCAACGGCATGTTCCCGTTCTGTATGCCCATATGGTCTGTCTGTTTGCCCCCCATCACTTTCTCATTCCCCATGTTGTTGATCCAGTCCAGCAGACCCTCAATCTTGTTCTTGCTCTCCTCAAGCTGCTCAACCGCAGCCTCCTAAACAGGTAGAATATAGTGAGTTAAAGTATCTTTAAGTTATATGTTTAAATAGATGAGATCTATACATTTTGACATAGATATTTTAAGTAGGCAATCATCATGTCTTTAAGCGGATCCATCTTTTACTGTAAACTACCTACAATAGAAAGTTGAATTGTCACGATTCAGATCCAGACATATGGATAATGTTGAATTATGCAAAATACAATATGTTTTCCAACCTTCTCAGTCTCCTGTTTGATAGCAGTGGTCACAGACTTCTCCAGGTCTTTCCTTGACTCCTCGGCCCGTTGGTTGATAAGTTTGACCTTGCTCTTGGCGTCTTCCAGCTTGCTCTCGATGGCAATGATCTGATCTGGGGTCAGCTTAGACCGATTCTCATCCAGGAACTTCTTGGAGCTACTGATGACCTCATTCAAGGCACTGCCATTGGTCAAGATGTCTTTCTGCAAGGCCTGGACATTTAACAAACACAGATGCAGAAAACATAATAAAATAAATATTCATTTATAAATTAGTGAACCCATCAAACAAGATTCAGTATAATAGCGATACATTTGTAAAACAATGTGCATAACTGTTTATACCATGGTATTGTTGAATACTTGTTTCTGATTGGCTTGAAGGGCATTCTAGAACGTGCATTATTTCCCTATAACACACGCTATATTTTCACTGTAGAATTCAATGGCTATAGTTCATTCGTACATGTTCTATGTTTGAGCTGCTTTTGAAATGATTGGCAATGTTGAATTCCATTTTCATAACGGCAAGCTCGGGCTGATAGTGTTGTGAAACATTTTGTGAAACATTACAGCACAATTGAAAAATATATGGCAAATAGATATCAAAAGTGGATGGTCTTCAGCGATAGATGTGAAGGGTTGAGTGGAGCTGAATGTTGGGACTAAAAACAAACAAAAGAGAACTATTGTAAAATATACTATGTCTGTAAAATGTACAGTACCAGTCAAACAGTTGGACACACCTACTCATTCAATGATTTTTATTTATTTGTACTATTTTCTAGATTGAAAACTATGAAATAACACATGGAATCATGCAGCAACCAAAAAAAGAGTTCAACAAATCAAAATGTATTTTAGATGATAGATTCTTCAAAGTAGCCCACCTTTGCCTTGATGACAGCTCGAATCAAATCAAATGTTATAGGTCACATACACATGGTATCAGATGTTAATACGAGTGTAGCGAAAGGCTTGTGGTTCTAGTTCCAACAATGCAGTAATATCTAACAAGTCATCTAACAAATTCACAACAACTACCTTATACACACAAATGTAAAGGGATGAATAAGAATATGTACATATAAATATATGGATGAGCGATGGCCTTGCGGTATAGGCAAGATGCAGTAGATGGTATAGAATACAGTATATACATATGAGATGAGTAATATAATATGTAAACATTATTAAAGTGGCGTTATTTAAAGTGACTAGTGATACATTTATTAAGTCCATTTATTTAAGTGCCAGAGATTTGAGTCTGTATGTTGGCAGCAGCCTCTCTATGTTAGTGATGGCTGTTTAACAGTCTGATGGCCTTGAGATAGAAGCTGTTTTTCAGTCTCTCGGTCCCTGCTTTGATGCACCTGTACTGACCTTGCCTTCTGGATGATAGTGGGGTGAACAGACTTGGGTGGTTATTGTGCTTGATGATCTTTCTGGCCTTCCTGTGACATTGGGTGCTGTAGGTGTCCTGGAGGGAAGGTAGTTTGCCCCTGGTGATGCATTGTGCAGACCGCACTACCCTCTGGAGAGCCTTGCGGTTGAGGGGGGTGCAGTTGCTGTACCAGGCAGTGATATCGACCGACAGGATGCTCTCGATTGTGCATCTGTAAAAGTTTCTGAGTGTTTTAGGTGACAATCCAAATTTCTTCAGCCTCCTGAGGATGAAGAGGCGCTGCAGCTCCTTCACTATGCTGTCTGCGTGGCTGGACCATTTCAGTTTGTCCGTGATGTGTGCACCGAGGAACTTAAACTTTCCACCTTCTCCTCTGTCCCATTGATGTGGATGGGGGGTGCTCCCTCTGCTGTTTCCTGAAGTCCACAATCCTCTCCTTTGTTTTGTTGATGTTGAATGAGAGGTTATTTTCCTGAAATCACACTCCGAGGGCCCTTATCTCCTCCCTGTAGGCTGTCTTGTCAATGCTTTGCACACTCTTGGCATTATCTCAACCAGCTTCACCTGAAATACTTTTCCAGTCTTGAAGGAGTTCCTACATATGCTGAACACTTTTTGCCAGCTTTTCCTTTACTCTGCGGTCCAACTCATCCCAAACCATCTCAATTGGTTGAGGTTGGGTGATTGTGGAGGCCAGGTCATCTGATGCATCACTTCATCACTCTCCTTCTTGGTCAAATAGCCCTTACACAGCCTGGAGGTGTGTTGGGTCATGGTCCTTTTAAAAAACAAACGATAATCCTGTGGTTCATTGCCCCTAAGCTCAATTATATTCATTAATAACTTTAGTGAAGTGGGGAAACCTTTGTGATTTACAGCACCCTACTAGCGTGGAGGGACTGTAAGAAATACCTGGGCATTTCCTCCCAAATATGTTCTCACTCGCCTATAGTAGGCAGCCCAGACTTGCCAAAAGCCCTGAGGGATGCCAACTTTAATCTTTGGCATACTCTAGGAATCAGGACCTTTTCAGACCTATTTCATCAGAAAACCACTACACTGAAATCCTTTCAAGAGCTCTGGAGTGAATTCAATGTGCAAAGATCCCATTTTTATTTTATTTTATATCTTCAAATTAGACATGTAATTTCCTCATTTACTTCCAAGAGGAGGTTTAGAACTCAGTTGAATGAAGTTGAAACCCTTCTTGTCACAGCACAATCTCTTAATGGCAAAATATCTTACATCTATAGACTCCTTTCTGAGAAAGGAGGCTCCTCCTTTACTCCTTTGAAAATAATGTGGGAAAAGGACCTTGGTCTGACTATCAGTGATGAGTTATGGGCGGAGGTTTGCGACAGGGTATACTGCTCCTCTACTAATGTAAAAATGAAAGAATCTAATTACACATTTTTGTACACATTTTATTACACTCCTTTGAGACTCCATAGAATGAAAACAGACATGTCTCCTAACTGTAAAAGATGTACCTCTGAAAGTGGAACCTATATGCATGTATTTTGGAGCTGTAGAGAGATTGCCAGATTCTATACATACTGCTGCACAGAAAATACTAGATGTACAGTTTGATATGACCCCGTGTATCTATCTTCTTAATGCCCAGCAGGACTTTGTTTTTATGATAATCTTTGCTAAGAAATGTATTCTTCTATTGTGGGCCTCTAATACCTCTCCTACATTTAAAATGTGGATTGACCAGATTGTTAACTTTCTCCCTCTTGAAAAGCTCACTTATGACCTCCACAAGAGACAGCCCAAGTTTGATAGACTCTGGTCTCCACTAGTCAACTATATTTCAAATTGGACAGAGTGAATGGGGAGATACATTGTCTAAGGTGCTGTAAAATCTAAAAATGAATTATTTGCTCGTTGTCTCAGCGAAGTCTAGAAATAGCTAATAAGAACCTTGATAGTGCTGCTGCAATGTTTAATTTTTAATTGTTATTTGTGTGTATGTGTATGTACATGTATGTATGTATGTGTGTGTATATATATATATATATATAAAATAACTATTATTTATTATTATTATTATTTATTTTTTAAGCCTGTCACATCTGTAAATGTGGAATGTGTTGTGTTGGTTGATTTGAAAAACAAGAAAACTTAATAAAACTTTAAATTTAAAAAATAAACAAATGATAGTCCCACTAAGCGCAAACCAGATGGGATGGTGTATCGCTGCAGAATTCTGTGGTAGCCATGCTGGTTTCGTGCGCCTTGAATTCTAAAAAAATCACAGACAGTGTCACCAGCAAAGCACCCCCACACCATCACATCTCCTCCTCCTTGCTTCACGGTGGGAACCACACATGTGGAGATCATCCGTTTACCTACACCACGTCTCACAAAGATGTTGGTTGGAACCAAAAATCTCACATTTGGACTCATCAGACCAAAGGACAGATTTACAGCGGTCTTTCTTGGCCCAAGCAAGTCTCTACTTTTTATTGGTGTCCTTTTGTAGTGGTTTCTTTGCAGCAATTCGACCATGAAGGCCGGATTCACGCTGTCTCCTCTGAACAGTTGACGTTGAGATGTGTCTTCTGTGAAGCATTTATTTGGGCTGCAATTTCTGAGGTTGGTAACTCTAATGAACTAATCCTCTACAGCAGAGGAGAACCAGCTAGCGTGAGAGCCAGTTTCATAATAGCGCTTGCTGGTTTTTGCGACTGAACTTAAAGAAACTTTCAAAGTTCTTGAAATTTGACTGATTGACTGACCTTCATGTCTTAAAGTAATGATGGACTGTCATTTCTCTTTGATTATTTGAGCTGTTCTTGCCATAGTTTAGACTTGGTCTTTTACCAAATAGGGCTATCTTCTGTATACCACCCCAACCTAGTCACAACAGAACTGATTGGCTCAAAATAATTAAGAAGGAAAGAAATTCCACAAATGAACTTTTAACAAGGCACACCTGTTAATTAAAATACATTACAGATGACTATCTCATGTAGCTGGTTGAGAGAATATCAAGAGTGTGCAAAGCTGTCATCAATGCAAAGGGTGGCTATTTTGAAGAATCTCAAATATAAAATATATTTTGATTTGTTTAACACTTTTTTGGTTACTACATGATTCCATGTGTGTTATTTCATAGTTTTGATGCATTCACTATTATTCTACAATGTAGAAAAAATAGTACAAATAAAGAAAAACTGTAATGAGTCGGTGTGTCCAAACCTTTGACTGGTGGCCATGGTAAAACATGGATTATCAACTCGGGGCTCTATGAGTTCTCTGGAAAATAATGCACCTCCGTGGAAGGTCCGTTCCACTCAGCTAGCGCGTCGTGGAATTCACCTTCCACATTGTTCATTATTTTCCATAGAACGCATAGCCCCTCGACTTCGTCTCGGTCCTAACAACACCGTTCCAATATATCCTCCAAACACCGGCTTCTCTGGCATTATCACTTAAGTATCCGATAAAAAAGAAAAAAGACTGTAGCCGTACACTCTGAAGCTCAGATGCAATTGATTGACTAGTTAAGCAGCATGTTTTACTGAACCTGATGCTCTTGCTGCACATGCTGCAGGTCTTCCACACTCGCTGCTCCCTTGGTCTGCTGCTGGTGACCCATCAGACGGTTCTCTGTATTGGTCAGGTTGTCACACAGCTCCTGCAGCTTGTCTGAGAACACCTTCTGTTTCTCCTCCATGTACTGCACATATCAGAGATCAATGTTACTATGTTACACTCCACCCAACAGGTCTCAGTTTACACTACATGTTACGTACTAATCATACCGGACATTTATAGAAAGTCAACCCCCTAGGACAATGGTCTGAGTATGCTGTAAACATGCTAGCCACACAACAAGCCAGATTTCTGACTTGGTAAAGAAGGAGGACGGGTCCAGTAGACAGCAATAGGACATTCACAAGTGTGTTAGTGCTGACTGAGGTTGGTGGGGGAAAACGTCCCCCACTGACGATGCATTTTGTGTTTATCATCTGGTGTTTAGAGTTCAAAGGTGTCTTGAAGCCTGTGAAACGTGAACACGACCAGGAGAAAGGTTAGCGTTTGGCAGTGGTCAAGCAGTGATCTTTGTGTTGTTAAAAGACAAATGCAATAGAGTAATTTCTAATTAAAACACATTCAAAGCACATCATTCTAAATCTTACTTATTAATGAATTCTAGTGCCATACAATACTATGTTATAGATTTTCAGATATATAGATATTCAAAAATATATAGAAATACAATAATTAGTTTATATATCCATAAAATACATAAACAACCACACTTCACTCTCATGCTCACCTCACTTCATAGTTTTCTCAACAAACTGAAAGTGACTCTTTCCAAGGTGCAATGGCCCTAATTGTAAAATAGTCATTTGGATCCAAACCTTATGCTGACTCTCGTCCTCTCTGATCTCCAGATGACGTTCCAGGGTGCGTCTCTGTTTGGCCACCCTCTCCATCTGTTCCTTAAACGCCCTCTGGGTGGCGCTGAGAGATTTGAGGAGGTGCCTGCTCTGGGTCGGACTCAGGAACTGAGCATGCTCTGAGATAAAGTACTGGATGTCAAACGCAGTGTCCTCCAGATGTCTGTGGGTCCCTGACAGATTAGTCTCCATGCCCTAGAAACACAGATAGAGGAGGTCATGGATGTGGAAGGAATCAATCAACACAACTCATTGGATGTTTAAATGTAATGCATACATGCAATGTCTATTACAATATATTGTGCCGTTCAAGGGAAAAACAACAAACTTTTATTTATTTTCATCCAAATAACCTTCAAATACTGTGCTTGACAACTCTAGGTGAATAAGGAACATGGAGAATAAGGTATTAAAATATACCTTGTTCTTTTGGATCATGTCTTTCACTGTGTCCACGTCAGATGTGCTCAGGATGTCGAGGTTGCAGGCCATCTCAGCGTTGTCATGAATACAGCCGGATAGTCTGTCAAGGGTACTGAGGAGATCCTGGTATGTTGACTTCAACTGGGCCTGAAAAACACAATGAAGACTCACTGTATTTACGTCGTATTTACTGCATTTCAGTAACACAACTTCCTACAGATGTAGGATCTTAATTTGATCACCCTGTTGCAGGAGAACTTTCCTGCAATGCAGGAAATTTAAAACTTGTAGTATATTTGAGGTTTACAAAGGCTTCTGGTTGAAAAATGTATCAACCACCTCAAAAATATCCATTAACTATAATCTACAAAATAATTTCCTGTTGCTGCATGATTATTTTCCTGCTGTAGCAAACTAGCTCAAACTAAGATCCTACATGTGTATATCTAAACAATGAGAAACAAACACTGACCTTTCCTGTATCAATAGCCTGCCTTAGAACATAATTATTTTCTGCAGACATCTGGCAAACGTCTGCAAAAACTGGCTGCAACTCTCGAAAGGCTGAAGCCAGATCTTGGTGGATATGCGTGGGAACAAGCTCACTGGCAGACTTTAACAGCTGCTTGGCTATGTCCAGATCTCTGGTCAGAAAGCCAGCCAGTGTAGAGAGATGTGCTTCCAACGACTAGAAAAAGAGTGAATTTAGTCAGAAAATAGGAAAGTGACGTAAGAAGTGGGTGAATATTGAGACAGATGCTCAATGCAAGGAGGAGAAACTTAGAAACAGAAATAAAGAGAGAAATTGAAGTGGCTAGAAAGTACCTGTAGGTTGCATATTCTTTCACTGAGGGAGAGTTCTGATTGTGTATTCAAGCATACAGCTGAAGTCAGAAGTTTACATACACCTTAGCCAACTACATTTAAACACAGGTTTTCACAATTCCTGACATTTAATCCTAGTAAAAATTCCCTGTCTTAGATCAGTTAGGATCACCACTTTATTTCAAATATGTCAAATGTCAGAATAATAGTAGAGAGAATGATTTATTTCAGCTTTTATTTCTTTCATCACATTCCCAGTGGGTGAAAAATTCACACACATTCAATTAGTATTTGGTAGCATTGCCTTTAAATTGTTTAACTTGGGTCGAACGTTTCAGGTAGCCTTCCACAAGCTTCCCACAATAAGTTGGGTGAATTTTGGCCCATTCCTCCTGACAGAGCTGGTGTAACTGAGTCAGGTTTGTAGGCCTCCTTGCTCAAACACGCTTTTTCAGTTCTGCCCACACATTTTCTATAGGATTGAGGTCAGGGCTTTGTGATGGCCACCCCCGTGCCACCCCCGTGCTTCACGGTTGGGATGATGTTCTTCGGCTTGCAAGCCTCCCCCTTTTTCCTCCAAACATAACAATGGTCATTATGGCCAAACAGATCTATTTTTTTTCATCAGGCCAGAGGACTTTGATCTTTGTCCCCATGTGCAGTTACAAACCGTAGTCTGTTTTTTATGGTGGTTTTGGAGCAGTGGCTTCTTTTGTGCTGACCGGCCTTTCAGGTTATGCCGATATTTGACTCGTTTTACTGTGGATAAAGATACTTTTGTACCTGTTTCCTCCAGCATCTTCATAAGGTCCTTTGCTGTTGTTCTGGGATTGACTTGCACTTTTCGCACCAAAGTACGTTCATCTCTAGGAGACAGAATGCATCTCCTTCCTGAGCGGTATATGATGGCTGTGTGGTCTCATGGTGTTTATACTTGCGTACTATTGTTTGTACAGATGAACATGGTACCTTCAGGTGTTTGGAAATTGCTCCCAAGAATGAACCAGACTTGTGGAGGTCCACAATTATTTTCTGAGGTCTTGGCTGATTTATTTTCATTTTCCTATGATGTCAAGCAAAGAGGCAGTGAGTTTGAAGGTAGGTCTTGAAATACGTCTACAGGTACACCTCCAATTGACTCAAATGATGTCAATTAGCCTATCAGAAGCTTCTAAAGCCATGACATAATTTTCTGGAATTTTCCAAGCTGTTTAAAGGCACAGTCAACTTAATGTATGTAAACTTCTGACCCACTGGAATTGTGATACAGTGAATTATAAGTGAAATAATTTGTCTGTAAACAATTGTTGGAAAAATTGCACAAAGTAGATGTCCTAACCGACTTGCCAAAACTATAGTTTGTTAACAAGAAATGTGTGGAGTGGTTGAAAAACAAGTTTTAATGACTCCAACCTAAGTGTATGTAAACTTACGACTTCAACTGTATGTATAGTATTTTTGCTAAACTTTTATTACATTGTGTATGTGATAACAAACCTGAGATTCATCCAGATGACTGTGCAGCTCCTCCATATTGTTACTCAGAGAGCCCTGCTGGGATGACAGGACATTCATGATCTCCTCTAGAACATCTGCATGATCCTGAAGTCTGCCAACACACTCTAGATAATCCTGGGTGGAGAACTGTTCCTGGAAATACATCATATTCATGAATAATACATAATCAATACATAATATGTCATATAAATTAAGAATAGTTATTTTCTAGGCATTTATATGTGTTTCGAACATTAACTTACCCTGACTTTAGATTGAACTGCTTCAGCATTGCCTGTGTCTGAAATGGTTTCAACCTCTGTAGATTGACATAGGTCAGGAGCTTCCATTGGATCTGCCACGGCACCTTCAACCTCATCTGATGAGCCCTCCTCCTGGAGGATCTCCAGGTTGTGTGGCCTGTCCTCGTGAGGAGCACCGCCCAGAATACTGCTCAAGGTTTCTATCACATCTCTGAGCATGGCAGGGTCTTGGCTTGAGGATACACTTTGAAGAACCTGCAGAAGCCGAGACTGAATCTGGGTCACATCAGATGGAGGGGTTTCTTCATGGAGGGGTTCCCCTTCCTCTTCCGCCGGACTAGTTTTACCTGAACGGAGAGGCTCCTGCCTCAACAGATCTCTGAGGAGATCTGGGCTACTACTTATCATAAGCCCAGGCGCTGCATCTGTCTCCTCACCAAAACCTCTTCCATGGGACTGTGGATTGTCCTGTATCAGGTTGATGATGTCCTCCACTGCTTGGGTCTCAGCTTTTTGCAAGTCATCGACATCTGCCCCCTCCACTCTCATTCTCATCAGCTCATCTAAACCAGTCCTTAGAGCAGTGTAGGTCGCCAACGCAGGTGGTGGGACACTATCATGTGTCATGGAGTCTGGTGGAACATCAACAGTCATCAGATGGGGATGATTCCCATCAGCACCACATTGATTCTGTCTACATGTGAGTTCTGATCCGAGGCCAGGCTTTACCGGATGCTCTGAGGTCATTTCTGACGTTGAGGGTGTATTGGAGTGAGAGTCTGGTTGAGCATTAGTGGCCATCGGCTGGGGATGATTATCAACAGAACCACATTCATCTTGTTTACCATCTGATCTCATACCTGGCTTTTTTGCCTTTGATGGATTCCCTGGGGTAATTTTTGATGCTGACAACGAACTTGTATCGTTGCTACTTGTCTGTCCTGTCTGTGATGTCGCTTGATCAGTAATCTGTGAGAGACCATCATCAGATGAGCCTTCTTGTCTCCCTGGTTTGCTGTCACCACTCCTGCTTGATTCAACCCTGTCATTAGCTTTAGCTTCAACATTAGCGTTTGAATTTGGCAGGCGTTTATCAGTCAACGTCGGATCAGGGGTGATTTTGCTAGATATCTCTTTAATGGGAGCAGTTTCTAACTGCTCTTGATCACCTATATCGTAGCTGTCTTTATTGTCACTGCCTGACTTTATGCTCTGTACACTGGATACAATAGTGAAATCAGATAAGTTTGTCAACTGCACTGGAGTCTTTTTCTGAACGGTGGGGTTACTATGACTATGCCCGTTTTGAGAGGATGTGGGCTCGATTTCGCCACCAACATCCCTCTCTGACTTCACTAGAGGTCGCTGAGGTGGCACAGTGTTAAACGATGAAACTCCATCACTATTTATTACAGTTTTATCCCCACTGACACCCACATCTCCGGACACTGTGCTTGTTACAACGGCAGACAAATCTCTTGGTGATGATCTGATATCTATTCTCCGGTCTGACTCCTTGACTAGCTGGCTGGCTGGCGGCTGAACAGTGTTCTCCATTTTCCTTTCATCAGACAACAGATCACTATGTGATGAGCAGGACACGCCTGAGTCACTCTGAACAGGACTAACAGTCTGGTCCCTCACTATCTCACGGTATCCTGCTCCCAGCTGCCCATCATCCGGAGTGAAGCCCACCGCCTCGCAGGACATATCAGTGTCTCTCCTCGGAGAACTGCTACCGTCTTCCTCTGTCTGTCTCAATTCCTCAGTCTGGCGCTGAGGTGCTCCACTATCTCCAGTATCGCTCAAACTGAGAGAGTTTGATCTGTTTGACAAAATGTTGTTTTGGATGGAATTTCTAGACCCAGGGACAATGTCTGACAGTGGACTAGTGGGGGAATGTGGGGCACTATCTTCCCTTAATGAAGATGTTGTTTCAAGTTGATGGATGACACGTCCCTCTGTTACCTGATCTGACAGGATAGGTGATATGATCTGTCTACATACAGGCCCATGACTAATGGTGAATGAAGGTAGTAAGGACTTCTGGGAATCGCAGTTCTGTTCTCTGCTTCCTTCTGCGTACAAATCTTCCTGTGCATGTCCATCCCTATTCTCTATCCATTCATCAGAGTCATCAAGAACCAAAACCTTAGCCTCATCGTTGTCTATGAGGCCCAGACTCTGGGAATATGACATGCTGTGAGTACAGTGTCTATCGGGGTGGATGATTGCTTTGTGTACTGGGTCTGAGTGAAGGATCTTTTCAGCCAAATCATCATCAATCATCGCTGAATCTAGTGCTTCTCTCACACTAATAGTACATCCAGATTTGGGGTCATGTACACCACCCAACATGCTGTGCTGTTCCATAATCTGCAGGGCTATCTGGGAGGATATGGAGCTTTTAGACACAACTTCTTTCAGGGTTGCCACTGTGCTTCTCTCTTCCTCTAACACATCTCCCTTGTGGAGCTGCAATGCCGACACCTCTAACACCGTCTCCTCATCCACAAGGCCCTTATCAAAAGGTGAGTCAAGATCACAGCGTTTCTCAGAAATTATATTCAAAATGCCACCCTCTTCAACTTGGGGTCTGAGAAGGTGGGTCGCAAGTCCTCTCTCATCTGTATTGTCCCACACTACTTCTTCAGTGCATGGAAACGCCGTAGTTGTGTCAAGGGTGTCTCTCAATACAGTGGCCAATAGCGATGACTCAAAGTTGGTGTCCTTGTCTGTCTCACAGCCAGGTGTCACTGGATATGTGGGACGTTGTGGGGAACCTTGTGCAACTGAGGCCAAGGGCAGACCTGTGTCTTTCCCTGAGCAAAAAGTAGAGCTTTTCAGTACTGTTTGTGTGGCTGAACTTCCATTGAAAGTCCCTTTAGGATGATTATCTGAAGCAATATCTGTTTCTGAATCCATTTTAAATGGTGTTGGGCTTGTGCTCATTGTGTTGGTTTGAAATATTCTGTCAGACACAACCCCCATTTCAAAGGAAGGCTTCCTGGTATTTTTTTCAGAGTCAATAGATATGGGTGATTCGTCTCTGAAACTGTGTGCTACCTCCATTTTGGAATGTTGTGCATTGTTTTCAGAGCTAGAATATTCCTTTTGTGCTGGCATCCTTTTGGAATCTGGTGCAGCTGAGGGGAAACTCCTGTCTGTGTCGTTCACAGAGCACAATAGTGGGTGGGTTGACCTTTCCAAAATGATTTGTGTGGCTGACCCTTCATTGAAAGTGAAAGCCTCTTGTGGTTGATTATCTGAAGTTATATGTGACGTTTCTACATCAATTTCAAAGGGTACTATATTTGTGTTGTTTATCTTCTTCTTCTTCAAACCAATTGCTTCAGAATCAGACTGCTGGATAGTCTTTTCAGAATCAACTGTGCAGAATCTAGGAGTTGAGCTTTCCAAAATGGTTTGTGTGGCTGAACCTCCATTGTCTGTATCTTTTGGTTGATTATCTGAATAAGTTTCCGAGGTGACTAAATCAATTTCAGTTAGCACTGGGCTAATACTGGTATTTTTACAAGAGCTAACCTCTACAGATGCTTCCTCTGTGAGGCCTTTTGCCACCACCTTTTTAGAATCCTTGGCACCTGATGTCATGTGCATGTCTGTGTCATTCACGAAGCACAATCTAGGAGGAGCTGAGCTTTCCAAAACAGTTTCTGAAGCTGAAACTCCATTGACGGTCTCTTGCGGTTGATAATCTGAAGGTATTTCTGAAGTTTCTACACCAATTTCAAATGATGATGGGTTTGTACTGTGTCTGGTCTTTTGATAGGTGCTATTAGACAAAACGTTGTCTTTAGAATCAGGTTGTCTGGCATTCTTTTCAGAATGAACAGCTACAGATGCTTTGTCTGTGACGCGTTGTGCTAGCGAGCTAATGTCTTTGCCACTCACTGAGCATGATTTAGTACGGGTTGAGCTTTCCGACATGGCTTGTGTGGCTGATTCTCCTATTGATTGATTATATAAAGCTTTATCTGAGGTTTCTAAACCAATTTCAAAGGGTGATGGGCCATCAGACAAAACAGAATCATGCTGTCTGGTATTCTTAACAGAGCTATGAAACTTCTCTGTGAAATCGTGTGCTATCATCATTTTGCAATCCAGTGCACCTGAGGGCAAGCTCATGTCTGTGGAAGGAGTTTGTGTGGCTGAACTTCCAGTGAAAGTCTCTTTTGATTGATTATCTGAGGATTCTACATCAATTCCAATGGGTGCTTGACTTATACTGCTTGTGTTCTTTTGATAGATGCTAATGTCAGAATCAGGCAGTGTGGTATTGTTTACACAGTCAATAGCTGAAGGAAAATCCTCTGTTCCATCATGTGCTACCACCTTTACCACATTATTAGAAAATGCTTGATTGTCAGATTGCTTATAATCTGACTCCTCCTCCTTGAAAAAATTTGAAGCATGATGGTCTTTCATTGTTCCATCTGTTTCCTCGTTAATGTGCAAATATCCAAAATCCTCAGTATTGCTATCAAAGGACATCTCTGAATCTTCAGAAATGTCTTCTTTCAATGAAATGTCCTCAAAAGTGGCATTACCCGGTCCAGTGTTGCATACCTGGTTTTCAGTTGTCTCTACTGAAATGTCAACTAAAAGTTCTGCCATTTTAGTCAACTGTCCATCGAATATTAAAAGCCTTTGTCCTGATTTTGGATCCATGTAACTATTCATTGTGAGGTATGAGATAAATAACTGTTGTGCCTCGATGGAAGATGGGGTATTTATGTTCTCATAATCAATCTCATTATCATCTGTACTGAGATGGGATCCTCCAATCTGAAGCTCTCTCAACATCAGCCAGTTAGAAAATCTGTCATTAAGGTCATCAACATCAGGAAAAACATCTGGTATTTCAATGGTTTTCAATACCTCTGCTGTGTGTACATCAATGAAACCATTTTGAGTAGCAGAGTTAATATCCACTACCTCTGAGTATTCTGGTATGTAAAGGGATGCTATTTTCTGTCTATTGCTGAGCAGTTTGAATGCAAGCTCACTGGTGATGATTTCGTGCCGCAGAGAGGTGGAAACTGTCAAGATTTCACCAGAGTGAGGCCATAAAAGTCCCATGAGCCCCTTCTGTTTCTCCAGCACCAAGAGTGCACTGCTAAAGCTCATCAAATCACACTGAACAGCCTCATCTACCGTTAGCCTTTTGCCATTCTGAGGGTTCACTATGCCTCCATTTTGGGCCTGCTGGCTCAGTATCCCACTGGCAGTGTCTTGATCGATCAAGCCCTCTGACAGGGCTTGCTCTACGGTGAGCTTACGGCCTGTTTTGGGGTCGGTGATACCGCCTGCAAACAGCTGAGCACCCAGCAGCCTCAACGTGGTCTCTCTGTCAATCAACCCCTCATGAACCGCCCTAAGTACACTCATCTCCCTTCCGGATGTCAACTCTATGCTCCCATTGTGGCTCTTCTTCACCGGCAGCAGTCGCAGTCCAGTTTCCTCATCAACCACACTCCTCTGCACCAGCTGGGTGAGCGAGACCTTCTCTGCCGTGCCGGGGTTGATCAGGTCCTTCCATGTGTTCTGTCTGTCCAGGAGCTTGACATACAGAGGTGCGGGGATCAGGCCAAACTGAAAGGCCCTCTCCAGGGTCAGTACATCACCTGTGTAGGACACCCTCAACCCACCTGTAGCCAGCTGGATCTCTATAACCTTCATGGCGAGGCGCTCAGAGACGGCCCCCTCTCTAAGAGCTGCCATCACAGGGAGAGGTTCTGAAGAGAACGGAGGGCTCAGGATGCTCCGATTGGCTTCGTTGAGCTCTCCGAGCTGCTTCCAGGTGGCCTCGTCAATGAGGTTGTGATGGTAAGCTTCGTCCAGCTCCAGACACATCCTGAACTGAGGCAGAACGAGGCCAGAGGTGATGAGCTGCGCCTCCAGGAGACTGAGCCCAGTGGTATGGTCGATCATGCCGCTCTGGACAGAGCTAAACACAGAGTAGACCTCTATACTTCCCACTTCGAGAATGCCTTCAATGGTCTGAAACTCCTGTGGAAACATTAATTAAGCATTATGAGTAGACATATTCTCCATCAAATTTCAAAATCCAAAATGTTATGACAAAAATCGTATTGTTTATTTATAATTGATATTATTGTTGAGAAATTGCCAGACTAATTAATTTCACAGTGTATTCTAAAGCAAGGTGAAACATGTACTCACCCCTCAGACAGGCATTTGAATGTTAACAGTTCATACGCAACAGTGCAAGGCTGTGTCAGTGTGATTCAACAGCAAGAAGAAGTGGATACACTAAAAGCTGGCATGCATCTGTGAACAGAATATTCACTATCTTGCAAAACAAAAGAGCAAGTTAGACACGACACATC
Organism: Oncorhynchus masou masou; assembly: GCF_036934945.1. Classification (NCBI taxonomy): domain Eukaryota; kingdom Metazoa; phylum Chordata; class Actinopteri; order Salmoniformes; family Salmonidae; genus Oncorhynchus; species Oncorhynchus masou. The sequence continues at coordinate 13,878,160 of NC_088242.1, forward strand.
AAGGCTGTTATATTTGGTTGTTGGTGACCACCTGTAAGAATGAAAAGGAGATCAGCAAAGCTTGGTTTCAATGATGTCTGTGAAAAGTCATAATGAGCCTGGGTGACATGAAACACTAATATGCTCCCAGACCTAGAAGCAAGCTTACAGCATACTCAGTTTCAAAAAACTAATTTCCCTACTCTTGACAAATCTACTTTCCCTCACTTTGTTCACAAGTAAATACAGTGGTTTTAAGATGACAATGAATGTAGCACAAGAGAAAACCATGCTAGAGCCCATATAGGAAACAGGGTTAGTCATGCAGTTGAACAGTAGATGGCATTGTTTGTGCATCATTTCTCACACCACACTGTAAACGCCAATCCAGTGTTTCAGAAGCCCTGTTTATACCTGCCGTTAACATGTGTCCTACGTCCTAAGCTTGTCCTGATCTTGTCTGTTTACACTTATAAGATCTAATTACAATCATATATAAAAATGTAGGCAGAACATGGACAAGATCAGGACAAAGGTAGCATGTTATAACCAGGTATAAACAGGGCTAGAGATGAAGTCCAGTATCTAACCTGCTCGGCAGATGGTGTCTGATCAGAACACTGCTGGGTGAGATCACTGTAGGCTTGATGGAGGGATTTCAGCTGCTCCTTTGCTTCCAGCTTCTCTTCCTCGGTCATTCTGCAAATCAGGACATCAGAGACATTTAAGTTCTCTTATCATTATCATATCATTCAATAATTTAAGGCATATGAAATATTGCATTATTTACAGTGCACAGAGGCATGTACAAAAGTCAGCCTTAAAAACCTCTAATATATGTAATGATAATTCAACTCACTTATCACTGTGTTTACTTAGCATAAGCTGTGTAGTCCTCAGAGCTTCTGCAATTTTCTCTTTTTGTGTTACCATCTCTTCCATTGAAACCTGAAATAACAATGGGTATACCTTATGAATACATCTTACTGATGTTGACTCTCATCCCTTGATATGCCAATTTGTAGCATAATATTACTCACAGTAATATACACTGACGTTTCACAAAACGTATTTAATTGGGTTTTGTGCTGTATATTCAACTCAGATATCCACTTCCTGATTTTCATTCATTGGATTTGCACATACATGTTTCTTTGACTTGTTATCATATCTCTTAAAAAACCTAAGTGGGAGGAGTTTGTCCTGACTACGTGAACCTGACCAGGAGAAACTAGGTCATAGCAAGTCAGACGAGAGCCATGACTTTTTCCTGGCCAGGCCAAAAAGAAAATGTACCCTGATCAAAATACGATCATTTTCTCAGAGTAACTGTGCATCCACTATGTATTGCTTTTCAATGTAAAGTTCATTGAATGAAATGAAGCAGAAAAATGACTTTTCATTTGAATCCATAAAAAAAAAAATGTTATGCTGCAAAATGTTCAGTACATTTTTAAGGAGTAGGGTGTGTTTGTAATCACGTTATATGGAAATGCAGGAATGCTTGTGCAACTGTGTCACCGTTGGCTCTATTATTATGGTTATAACTACAGGAGGGTGAGGAATCACAAGGATGGCAGAGACCAGGGAATAATGATTCAAACTTGGGTCAAATTCATATTCAAATTTCAAAATTCAAATTTCTGCTCATTGGAATTGATCAACTTTTATTTGTAATAGGGTAAATATGTAATAAGAGACTATTAAAAGCATTGTGTTTATTAGAACTATGCACATACAGTAACAGTGAAAGGTTGTGTGACTTTTTGCTCTTTATTGCATATTCTTGAGCTTGAGCACGGCCATTAGTATATAAAATACACACAGAATTGTGGGCATGATGATATGCTGTATACAACTACAATATGTGTACAACAACAAGATAGGAGATGAAACTGTGAAGTACATACGTAGGATCTTAATTTGATCAGTCTTTTGTTGCTGAGAATTTTCCTGCACAGCAGGAAATTAAAACTTGTAGTGTATTTAAGCTTTTAAAAGGCTTCTAAAGTGTGTAGTTTCCACTTTAAAATGCTGAACTTGGGCCTCACAATTGGTGCAGTGGTCTAAAGCACTGCATCGCAACGCTAGCTGTGCCACTAGAGATTCTGGGTTCGAGTCCAGGCTCAGTCGCAGCCGGCCGCGACCGGGAGACCCATAGGGAAGCATACAATTGGCCCAGTGTGGTTAGGTGAGGGTTTGGCTGGCAGGGATGTCCTTGTCCCATTGCGCACTAGTGATTCCTGTGGCGGGCTGGGTGCACTGCATGCTGACAGTCGCCAGGTGTACGGTGTTTCCTCCGACACATTGGTGCGGCTGGCTTCTGGGTTAAGTGGGTGTTGTTTCTTGAAGCATTGTGGCTTGATTGTGTTTCGGGGGACGCAGGGCTGTCAGACTTCGCCTCTCCCGAGTCCGTACGGTGAGACAAGACTGTAACTACCAATTGGAACCCAAAATGCCTAACTTGATTTTCCCTAACAAAAAAAATGTATCAATCCCAACAAAATAGTCTATTAATTATAATCCAATTCACATTTCCTGTTGCTGCAGGATTATTTTCCTGCTATAGCAAACAGGCTCAAATGAATGTCCTACATCAGTAACAGTAAATGCATGTTTGCACACAGTATTTACCTGAGGCTTAATAGAGGCCTCTGTGCTGGCTTTACCATCTTTGTTCTGGCCCGGTTTCACACTGGACATCCAATTCAATAGCTTGCTTACTTTATCACCATGCTCTTTCTTCTCCTCATCAACAGATCTCTAAGATTTGAGGGAAGAATTTCAAAAAGGCTGTTAGGGTCAGAGTTGGTCTTGTATGAAAACAGGAAATGGGGTTCTGCAGACATTGAACAACAGAGAAACCTCTAGGGAGAACCCCAGGCCATTTTTCTGACCTCTATTTGGACCATGGGGGATGCAAAATTCCAGAAATGTTCAATAAATTCCCTGGTTTTCCCAAAATCCCAGTTGGAGGTCTTCCGGAATCAGGAGAGAATAAGCAGGAAATCTGTCATTCTCAAAAAGGATTTCTGGAAAACCAGGAAATGCATTGCAAGTTCACGGAATTGTGCAACCCTACTTACAACTCACAAATCCGGGTTTGATTGATGACGTTTATTGCCATGTGGATCATGACGTTTATGTTTTATGACAGACAGTAAAAGCATTTAATTGTTTATTCATTGACGTTAAATGTGTCTAAAAGAAAAAGACAGGTACATAACATAAACATATTAAAATATCAAATTGAACAATTTCACCAGTTTACACATCATGCTAAAAGCAATTATTCATGTCTGACTTAATCAACTCCATATTGGTAATTATATTAACATTCATATTACTCCAAGTCAAAGAAAATGAACATGTAATGAATGATTATTATTTTAAGGGTAGGAAATACTAGATTTTATTCATTTCAGTGAACATTTTATTGAGTCAGGCTTTGCTTTATCAATCAAATATTCAGTTTTCCCTATTTACAAACCATGGAAAATCAAATACTGTTCACTCAAATGTGGTGATAGTTCCAAATATATTGGAAAGGCGGCTTAGCCCCGACACTAAGAGCCTTTGTTGCCTCCAGTAGCCTGAGCCCAGTGTGACCGTCATAGACACCCTTTAACAGAGCATCCATGAAAGACATTTTCCTCTTCGTCTTTGGGCAGGTGAGGCTTTTAGGGTGAGACTTCTCATCTTTCAGGAATGAGGCAGTGGCTTTGTCAACCAGGCTACTCTGAACAGCCTCATCCAGTGAGATTCTATCATGGGTCTCTGGGTTGATCAGTCCTCCAGTCAGGACTTGGAATTCCAGGCATCGAAGGCCCATGTCTTTGGGGAACAGATTCTCCTGAATAGCCTGAGCTACACTCAAGGTCTTTGCTGTCTGGGGATGGATGATGCCATAGTAGGCTTGCTCGGACTGTTGAAGCTGGCGGGCAAATGTCTCGTCCAAGAGACCTCTACGCAGAGCTTCGGTGACTGGGGCTTTCTCCCCAGAAGCAGGATCACAGATTCCCCCGGTGCAAGCTTGGGCCTCCAGCAGCCTCAGCGCAGTGAGTCTATCGATTAGGTTCTGCTGATGTCCCTGAAGAATGGTCACCCTCCTCTTCTGAGTGACATCCCACAGACCAGCCACCGGACTGTTAGCGTCCTGAACAACGACCATCCTGGAAAGGATAAGGTCTGCCAGCTCGTAGATGCTGATGAGGCCACTCCGATAGCTTACCAGTTCTGCAATTTCAAGGAACTTTAGATCTAGGGCAGTTTCGATGCAAAGCTGCCGTCCACTTTTGAGATCTGTGATGATGTGTAAATGGCTTCCGTTGACATCGACAGTGGACTTTTCCTGCCACTCACTGTCCTGCTGAGAGAGAAAAAGATAGGTTCGCTTATCTATGTGGTTGCCCTTAAAGGCTTGATATGGGGACCTTTCCAGACCAAGAGCACTGTTGATGACTGATAATCTGTGAGAACTAGAAAAGGAAAAACTGGAGAGATTCTTCTCACCAAAAGGTAGGAGATAGACACCACCATCTGTGTCATACAGACACTTTTTCAACAGTTCACAGTAGTAGGTCTTCTGTCCTGAATCAGGGTTGTGGAAGCCCTTGGGGTTGCTGACCGGGTCATAGAGATTCTGTAGGGTAGCTTTGTTCAAGAGACCCTGATCAACTGCCACATTAACGGGCACCCTAACACCAAGAACTGGGTGAACTAATCCTCCAGTTGCTATCTGGGCCTCAATGATCTTCTTCCCTTTGTGCCTGTCGACAATCCTTTCCTCCATGGCCTGATATACAGACAGTGTTTTAGTGCCGTGGACATAGCCAGTGGCTGCCTTTTCGGCATCCATGAGTTTGTCTTTCAAATTTAACCCAACAATGCCCATCTCCAAAGCAGCTTGAACCGAGAGGGTTTGTCCAGTTGAAGGATCGATAATACAGCCAGTTGCAGCCTGTGCTTCCATATACTCAATAGCATACGTCTTAGCTAAAAGGCCTTGATCTGCAGCCTCCAAGAAGGATATCTTTTTCTTGCTAGACTCCAAGTAGACTCCGGCAATAGCAGTGGGTTTGTCGATGAACTGAGCGAGTGATGCTTGGACCTCTTCTAATGTAACAAGACCAGTTTCTAACTTGTGTAATGTTTCTCTATCCAACAGCTTGGTGTTGATCAACTTCCTGATACTGATGCTGCCTCTGAGTCCTTGGAGCTTTGGGGAAAATCGGAGTGAAGTTGTCTCACTCTCAGAATGAGATGCTTTGGATGACAGGTCTTTGACATTATGTGAGCTTGTGCTCGTGGTGCTTGATGTAACATTTTGACCTTTACCTGCCTGACCCTCCAGAGACACTAACCGTTTTGTTATTGCCATCGCTTCCATTTTTTTACTCTGGTTCTTGGCAATCAAATTTTGTGTGTGTTTTTGTTGGACTGCTGGAGTCTGGACAGTGGAATAATTTGCAGTTTTCATCAATGTTTGATCCTGTAAACTACTATGATTGCTGACTATTTCCCTTTTGCCTCCATTCACTCTTTGCAGCTCTTCTAGCACTTTGTGCTTCTCCGTTGTTGCTATCTGTTGGCATAAGATGTAAATAATCATTAGATATAGTAAATACTGTACCTTGAGATAATTTCTCTATGCACATTGAGCATGTGAAAGTGAAATATTATTATACATTTGACATACAAATATGAATATTTAATTTCAAGTGTGTCTTGTTTATTATCTACAAATATTATGATTTTTTTGATGAATGTAAAAAATAAGTATGATGGTCATGGATATATACCTCTAAGGACTCTTTCATTTCGATTAGCTCCTCCTCCAGATTGCACTTTGCCTCTTCATATGATGACACTATTTTCTGTGTTAACACAAGCTCCGTCTTCAGTTTGGCAACCTCATTGTCTTTATCACACTTATGTTTGGTTGTACTTGAAGTCTCCACTTCCTTTACAGTCCTACGTTCAGTCTTAATTGTGACCTCTAGCTGAAAGACTTTGTCTTGAAGACCTCTGACCTCCTTGGCATATGAAACAACCTGTTCATTGAGGGATCTTGCATCCTTTTCCTTTATTCCTAGTTTCTGTTCACTCTGTGCTAACCTTTGTTTCAGCTTTGTGACCTCATTTGAGTTTTCCTTATTGATGTTTTCCAGTTGAGCAATGCTAGTGTTAAGTAGCATTTTCTCTGTTTCTAATTTAGCAATTTGTGATTTTGCTTTAAGCAGGTCATGGCTAAGAGCAGTTCTCTCATTTTGCACTTGCTGCATTTTAATATGAAGCTCATCTATTTGCTGTAGAGCCTCCTGCTTTAACTGCAAAGTGCTCTCATTGAACATTTTCAACTGTTCAATTTCTTGCTGGTAATACTTGGTGTTAATCCCGGCTGATTCTGCAGTGTGTGAATGCTCTCTGTATTTCTGCTCCATTTCCAGTTTGATATGAGACTCCTGTAATGCAAGCTTTTGACTCATCTCAGTCTGCACTAATTGCAGCTGTCTCTCATATCCCTGCTTCTGAAGTTCAAGTTTGCTTTTCAAGTCCTCCAGCATCCGCTTACAGTTCTCAAGTTGGTCTTCCAGCTTCTGGGACCTCAGTTGCAGGGCTGAACTATCCGTTTGCTTTCGCTTGACATCCTCTTGGGCTTGTTCCAGCTTTCCCTTGAGCATGGTGACGTCAGATGCCAATGAAAAGTTTTTCTCTTGGGCTGCACTTCTCTCCCTCTGAAGAACCATGATTTCCTGTTTGAAACTGGATGAGGATTTGTCAGAGCTGGTGCTGATTTCTTTAATTGTCAACCTACTCTTCTGAAGATCTGTCTCGAGCTCTTTGACTTTAGACTGGCAGATTTTCCCTTCCTGGATCACTTTAATTAATTCATCTTTTGTTCTTCTTAGAGAAGAACTCATCTCCTCGAGTTCTGCTTTCAAGATAACCAGTTTTTGGTCAGCAATAGTCTTGTTCCTTTGAAGGGCACTGATTTCCTGCTTCATATTCACTGTAATTCTTTCGGAACTTCCAGTCATTCCTTTCATACTTTGCTTGCATTGTAAAAGCTCACCCTCCAATGCCTTCACTTTAGCCAGATACCTCTGGCCCTCATTTGACTCCTTCTGCAGCTCTGTTATTGCTTTCTTCAGTGTAATGTTCAAATCATTCACTTCACCCTTTTGCTGTTGGACTGTCTTATTGGCCAAATTCCTCTCAGCACCAACGGAGCTAAGCTCAGACGTCAGATTCCGGATTTCCTTCTCGTAGTTGGTGAGGTTTAAGCTGAGAGCTTTGTTTTTCTGCTGCAGTTCAGCTGTTCTCTTCACCTCCTCATTGTAGTCCCTCAGTTTGATCTGAAGCTCATGGGACAGCTGAGATTTCTTTAGCAGCTCCTCCTCAATGATTTTTACTTGAGATTTGGTGCCATCCACCTGAGACTTGAATATGTTGATTTGCTGATTTTTGCTTCCCATTTCCATAGTGATATTGTCCAGTTGAGCTCTCATCTTTTTCACGTTGACTTCCAACTCCATATTGACCTTCTTAAGCTCATCTACTTTCTTCTGCAGTTGCGCGGCCAACATTCCACCTTTCTGAAATTCTGCTTCCAGGATTTTGGATTTGAGTTGTAACTCCTGCTCAGATCTTATCTTTAAGTTGAATTCTTCTTTGTTTTTTTGAAGCTGCTGTTTCCAGTTCTCCATTTCACTTTTCAATGATTTAATATTTTGTTCAGAGAAAGATTTTTCTCGCTGTAATGACTCCACACTGACCTTAAGACTTCTGACCTCATTGTCTAATGACACATTCATTCTCATCAGTTCACTGACCTTGAACTTCAACTGGTCTGCCTCAACCTGTTTGGAGGCCAGCTCCTCCTCTAAACACTGCATATTGTGACTACTCTCCTGTTCCATGGAGTTCCTCAAGAGCAGTTTTCCTTGGTTAATCTTTAACTGTTCCTTCAGGCCTTCAACCTCTGTCTTGTTGAAAATAGCTTTCTGTTCCAATGAAGACTTATCCCTCTGGAGAGATTTGATTTGCTCTTGAAAGACATAGATGGAATTTCTCAGCTCTAAGGATTCCTGTCTGAACTCCTCTGACTTTTGTCTCATGGTGCTCTTGTCTGATTCAATGTCCAGCTGAAGTTTCTTCAACCTGGTATTGGCATCGTCCAACAGCTCTGTGAATTGTTGCGCTTTCTCCTCTGCTATTTTTTTATGCACTAGCACAGAGTTCAGCTCTGACTTAAGAGTCTTGATCTCGGTCTCTGCTGTTTTCTTCGCATTGGCCAGCTCCTGTTTCTGCTGCAAGACCTCTGCCTCCACCTCTGCATGGATCGTCTGGATACTGTGGGTGACAGAGGAATGTTGCATCCTCTGCAGTGTGCGATTATGTTCCTCAAGGTCCTGAACATCGCTGCTCTTCCTCTTCAAGTGATCCTCCAATTTCTTCCGGGCCAGGGTGCTCTGCTCAATGTTCATCTTCAGCATACGAAGACTCTCCTCAAGAGAAGACCGTTTGGCCTCTGACTGCTGGACCATCTGTCGTGCGTTACCTAACTCTTGCTCAATGACTGCTTTACCCTTCACAACCGTCTCTAGTTTCAAACGGTACTGCTGAGCCCCATCCTCTGCCTTGGACTTCTGGAGGGTCAGGTCCTCTATGGTACTCTTATATGTCTCTACCTCTTCCTGTAGAATGGTCAACTGGGTTGATCTCTTAGCCAATGAGGTTTCCAGTTCCTGTACCTGCTGCTGGAGCTGTCCAATCACCTCCTCCCCGGCTGCCTTTTGGAGCTCCAAGCTCTCTGTCCAGGTGAGGTACTCTGTTCTTTCTGATGCTTTCCTGTTCTACAATGCAAAACATAACAAGTCATCCATTACCTCATACTTAACAATGAAAAACGTTATGTTCATGGTATGATTATTCTAACATGCTTACCAAAGGGAGGATTGTTGCAGCGCTGTTAATTGTCCCCGACAAATGCCACCGTGAAAGAGTGTTTCAGATTCAATAAGATAGAGGAGACAGCTTCCTCCCAGAGAAGTCACCATCACCAGAAACAATATGAAAGAATGGCTTTTTTGTATCAGCGTTAAGCAAACCATCTACATCCATCAGCGCTGAATGGATGACGCATATTATAAACTGGGTGGGTCGAGTCCTGCATGATGATTGGCTGTCAGCCATGGTATATCAGACCGTATACCACGGGTATGACAAAACGTGTATTTGTACTGCTCTAATTACATTGGTAACCAGTTTATAATAGCAATAAGGCACCTCTGGGGTTTGTGGTGTATGGCCAATATACCACGGATAATGTCTGTATCCAAAACAGCCCTTAGCTGTAGTATATTGGCCATATACCACAACACCTCGAGCCTTATTGCTTAAGTATAGCAGTGAAGAGAAATAAACCCTTTGAGTTGAAGCATCATTATGGCTTTAAAGGTGAGGTTCCTATTAATTCAATATGTCTGGGAGTCAACCCTGTTAACACAATAATGTGATGGCAGAGAAAAGGCAATCCAAAGTATGCACAGCTTTTAAAACAATCCAATATTTCACCAATCCCCTACCTCTTCGCCTTCTGCTCTCTTCAATGTCTCACTGGCAAACTTTACATACTGCGTCATGGAGGTGACTACGGCCGTGTAGCGAGTTCGGAGGTCCATGAACTGAGGTGGGGGTGGAAAACAAGGGTCACCTTCCTTAGCACATCCAGCAAACTCAGCACCTAGTCTACTACAGTTACATTCCAAGGTTCTCACCTCCTGAACGATGGCATCAGCCGAGTTCTGCATCCTCCGTCTCTTGAGTGGGGACTTGTGCTGGGAGTCAACCATGGCTCTGTAGGTCAACAGCTGTAGCTCATAATCCTGAAAACACATTGATGAATATTACTCCTCTGGTGTTCAAGTACTCTTCATGCAGACATATCTGACTGATCTTCCAGATCAAAAGAGTTACAGAGATAACTTACTTTAGCACCAGATGAGTACTGCTCTGAGTACTTTTGGCATTCATCAATTCTGCTCTGCTTTTGTTCCATTTCTGCAACGAGGACCTTCTGTTGGTTTACCAGCTCAGCGAGCGCTTTGCTGTCCTCTGGCTGCTTCTCTTGGGTCTTGAGCTGAGCCGCCTCCATCTCTCTGACCCACTCATCCAGACTGCCGTAGGAGTCTTTGTAGTACTTTAGTGATTTACTGATGCCCTCCAGGTCCCGAAGTCTAAAATAACAAAGGGACAGAGCCTTAGTATCCGTAAAAGGTTATTTTTACATTCCCCTTATTAAAGTAGTGTTCCTCACTAATATTTACTGGTGTTTGGAATCAAACTCTGTCCCTCAACAGTTGACCTGCAAACACTAACCTGCTCTCAATCTGGGAGTGGACATTGCTCCACCTTTCTTCTAGCTGGTCAGCCTTCTCCTTGTGCCAGTCCAGGTCAAAGTCCCGCTCGTTGTGAGCCTTGAACATGCGTTCACTGATACCACGGGCCTTCTGTAGCCCATCCTCCAGGTCATGGAAGATCTCCCTCTGTTCGTCGATCTCTGAGCGCCATTGCTAAAACAGAGTAGAGCAAAGTGATGGCTCAACTTTCAATCATAGCTTATTAGTGGATCTCAAGGACTGGATGCCACAAAACAACAATTCATCTCCAGCAATAATTTTGCCAACCTGAGAGAAAACCAGAAGATTAAATAGGATATATTTTAAACGTCTATAAAAACCTAGTACCAAGGGAGCTTACCTTGAGTGTGCTGACGACTGTGTCGATGGATTTCAGGTCAGAGTTCACGGCGTCTTCCTCAGAGAGTTTGGCCTCATAAAGCTTCACTAGAGCCTCCGCACTTTGGCTGTGCCTCACCACCATGCTCACTGTCTTCAGCCTGCAGAGACACCACAGAGATAGTGGGACATTAACTACATCAACATTTTGTAAAGCATCTGTGACGTCCTTATAAATAGTTTATGAAGGCTTCATAAAGACTTTAAAGTTGCATTTAAAATGGGACAAAAAAAGCAAATTGAAAATGCCTTGTTGATTTTGAATGTGCTGTTATAGCGGTTATAGCCCTCTACTGAGGAGGACCATAACAGTGTCAGGGCCCTCTACTGAGGAGGACCATAACAGTGTTTGGGCCCTCTACTGAGGAGGACCATAACAGTGTCTGGGCCCTCTACTGAGGAGGACCATAACAGTGTCAGGGCCCTCTACTGAGGAGGACCATAACAGTGTTTGGGCCCTCTACTGAGGAGGACCATAACAGTGTCTGGGCCCTCTACTGAGGAGGACCATAACAGTGTTTGGGCCCTCTACTGAGGAGGACCATAACAGTGTTTGGGCCCTCTACTGAGGAGGACCATAACAGTGTCTGGGCCCTCTACTGAGGAGGACCATAACAGTGTCAGGGCCCTCTACTGAGGACCATAACAGTGTTTGGGACCATAACTGAGGAGGACCATAACAGTGTCTGGGCCCTCTACTGAGGAGGACCATAACAGTGTCAGGGCCCTCTACTGAGGAGGACCATAACAGTGTTTGGGCCCTCTACTGAGGAGGACCATAACAGTGTTTGGGCCCTCTACTGAGGAGGACCATAACAGTGTCAGGGCCCCTACTGAGGAGGACCATAACAGTGTCAGGGCCCTCTACTGAGGAGGACCATAACAGTGTCAGGGCCCTCTACTGAGGAGGACCATAACAGTGGGTGGGCCCTCTACTGAGGAGGACCATAACAGTGTCAGGGCCCTCTACTGAGGAGGACCATAACAGTGTCAGGGCCCTCTACTGAGGAGGACCATAACAGTGTTAGGGCCCTCGACTGAGGAAGACCATAACAGTGGGTGGGCCCTCTACTGAGGAGGACCATAACAGTGTCAGGGCCCTCTACTGAGGAGGACCATAACAGTGTCTGGGCCCTCTACTGAGGAGGACCATATCAGTGTCTGGGCCACTTACTTCTCTAGGTAGATGGCGGACATGGAGTAGACTTGGCTCATGCTCTGGATGAGGACATTGAGGTCAGAGGAGAGGGTGGGGACAGCGGGAGAGGCCCCGGCCTGTCTGAAGAACGCCTCACACTTCTCCTTCATGGTCTCCAGATCGTCCTTCAGCTGATCCAGCTCTGCCTTCTTCTTCTGCAAGGGACAAAGTTGGAGAGGTTAAGTCACTTAAGAGACTTTTCCGTTGGTTCCATTGTACCTTGCAAAGGAAATTAACCATAGATTTATTTTACATAATGTATTTGACCCGTGTTTGGAAAAGATAAGTGTGACAGAGTGATGATACAGTCTGAATAGTGAGTTGTAATATGACAGAGTGATGATTCAGTCTGAATAGTGAGTTGTAATATGACAGAGTGATGATACAGTCTGAATAGTGAGTTGTATTATGACAGAGTGATGATACAGTCTGAATAGTGAGTTGTATTATGACAGAGTGATGATACAGTCTGAATAGTGAGTTGTATTATGACAGAGTGATGATACAGTCTGAATAGTGAGTTGTATTATGACAGAGTGATGATACAGTCTGAATAGTGAGTTGTATTATGACAGAGTGATGATACAGTCTGAATAGTGAGTTGTATTATGACAGAGTGATGATACAGTCTGAATAGTGAGTTGTATTATGACAGAGTGATGATACAGTCTGAATAGTGAGTTGTATTATGACAGAGTGATGATATAGTCTGAATAGTGAGTTGTAATATGACAGAGTGATGATACAGTCTGAATAGTGAGTTGTAATATGACAGAGTGATGATATAGTCTGAATAGTGAGTTGTAATATGACAGAGTGATGATACAGTCTGAATAGTGAGTTGTAATATGACAGAGTGATGATACAGTCTGAATAGTGAGTTGTATTATGACAGAGTGATGATATAGTCTGAATAGTGAGTTGTAATATGACAGATATGACAGTGAGTTGTGATGATGACAGTCTAAACAGTGAGTTGTTGCCCTACCTCTTGCTCTGTGATGCGCAGGACACTCTGCTCCAGGTCGTCTCTGTCCAGCGGGGTGCGGATCTGTCGGATCAGGTGCTCCTCCTGAGCCTCCAGACGCATGCGGAAGTTACGCACCTCAGAGATATACAGGTTGTACACAGACTCCTCGTGTTCCTCTGTTCATCACAAGACCCCAGAATGAGTAACAACCAAACGACGAGAGGACATCAACTGTATTTGTCCAAAGACTTGTCTAATGCTAGCTTTGTAAAAGTAACATTAGTGCTCAATCAAAATGAATACGTTTGTACTATTCAAAACACATCTCTCCCGGACATAGCAGAGGGAGTGTGAAGTCAATGTGTTAATGAAAAACTATGTAGTAATCTCTGATACCATTAATTCAATCTGGCACCATTATTGCAAAGTGTTCACAAACAATCTGCTTATTACTCATTAATAATGCAGATTAATGAGTGGGCAATCAAGCAGACCAACGGCTCCTCATTAAAGTAGTCTGCAGAAGATTCTACTCATTTTGGTGACACAACACCAAGCATCTTAAACAGACATATTCATGAGTCCAGGGGAAATGGACTGTACACCGTGTATCTACACCTACATTGCTTGCTGTTTGGGGTTTAGGTTGGGTTTCTGTATAAGCACTTTGTGACATCTTCTGATGTAAAAAGGGCTTTATAAAAAGGTATTTACGTTATGCCTAATAGGCTAAAATAGCTATGGGTTTTCCACGGGGACTGCTGCAAAAACATGTATCAGCGAGCTCCTGTTAGCAAGGACAGTAGAGGCTAGCTAATAGTTGACATACTTTTGTATATACTGTTGAAGTCGGAAGTTTACATACACCTTAGCCAAATACATTCAAACTCAGTTGTTCACAATTCCTGACATTTAATCCTAGTAAAAATTCCCTGTTTTAGGTCAGTTAGGATCACCACTTTATTTTAAGAATGTGAAATGTCAGAATAATGGCAGAGAGAATTATTTATTTCAGCTTTTATTTCTTTCATCACATTCCCAGTCGGTCAGAAGTTTACATACACTCAATTGGTATTTGGTAGCATTGCCTTTAAATTGTTTATCTCGGGTCAAACGTTTCGGGTAGCCTTCCACAAGCTTCCCACAATAGGTTGGGTAAATTTTGGCCTATTCCTCCTGACAGAGCTGGGGTAACTGAGTCAGGTTTGTAGGCCTCCTTGCTCACACATGCTTTTTCAGTTCTGCCCACACAGTTTCTGTAGGATTGAGGTCAGGGCTTTGTGATGGCCACTCCAATACCTTGACTTTGTTGTCCTTAAGCCATTTTGACACAACTTTGGAAGTATGCTTGGGGTCATTGTCCATTTGGAAGACCCATTTGTGACCAAGCTTTAACTTCCTGACTGATGCTTGAGATGTTGCTTCAATATATCCACATCATTTTCCTACCTCATGATGCCATCTATTTTGTGAAGTGCACCAGTCCAACCTGCAGCAAAGCACCCCCACAACATGATGTTGCCACCCCAGTTGCTTCACGGTTGGGATGGTGTTCTTCGGCTTGCAAGCCTCCCCCTTTTCCTCCAAACATAACGATGGTAATTATGGCCAAAGAGTTCTATTTTTGTTTCATCAGACCAGAGAACATTTCTCCACAAAGTACAATCTTTGTCCCCATGTGCAGTTGCAAACTGTAGTCTGTTTTTTTTTATGGCGGTTTGGGAGCAGTGGCTTCTTTCTTGCTGAGTGGCCTTTTAGGTTATGTCGATATAGGACTCATTTTACTGTGGATATAGATAATTTTGTACCTGTTTCCTCCATCTCACAAAGTCCTTTGCTGTTGTTCTGGGATTGTTTTGCACTTTTCGCACCAAAGTACATTCATCTCTAGAAGACAGAACGCGTCTCCTTCCTGAGCGGTATGACGGCTGCATGGTCCCATGGTGTTTATACTTGTGTACTATTGTTTGTACAGATGAATGTGGTACCTTCAGGCATTTTGAAATCGCTCCCAAGGATGAACCAGACTTGTGGAGGTCCACAATTGTTTTTCTGACGTCTTGGCAGATTTCTTACGATTTTCCCATGATGTCAAGCAAAGAGGCACTGAGTTTGAAGGTAGGCCTTGAAATACATCCACAGGTACACCACCAATTGACTCCACAGGTACACCGCCAATCCTATTGAAATTATGTCAATTAGCCTATCAGAAGCTTCTAAAACCATGACACCATTTTCTGGAATTTTCCAAGCTGTTTAAAAGCACAGTCAACTTAATGTATGTAAACTTCTGACCCACTGGAATTGTGGTACAGTGAATTATAAGTGAAATAATCTGTCTGTAAACAATTGTTGGAAAAATTACTTGTGTCATGCACAAAGTAGATGTCCTAACCGACTTGCCAAAACTATAGTTTGTTAAGACATTTGTGGAGTGGTTGAAAAACACGTTTTACTGACTCCAACCTAAGTGTATGTAAACTTCCGACTTCAACTTCAACTATCTTAGCTTAGCCTTACCTCTCTCTGTAGACTAGCATAGCTTAGCATCTCTTTAAACTAGCTTTGGTTAGCCTTTCTCTGCAGACTAGTTTAGCTTACCCTTGCCTCTCTCTAGACTAACTTTGCTTAGCCTTGCCTCTCTCTAGACTAACTTTGCTTAGCCTTGCCTCTCTCTAGACTAGCTTTGCTTAGTCTTGTCTCTCTCTCTCTGACTAGCTTTGCTTAGTCTCTCTCTGACTAGCTTTGCTTAGTCTTGTCTCTCTCTCTGACTAGCTTTGTTTGTCTCTCTCTGACTAGCTTTGCTTAGTCTTGTCTCTCTCTCTGACTAGCCTTGCCTCTCTCTAGACTAGCTTTGCTTAGTCTTGTCTCTCTCTCTGACTAGTTTTGCTTAGTCTTGTCTCTCTCTGACTAGCTTTGCTTAGTCTTGGCTCTCTCTCTGACTAGCTTTGCTTAGTCTTGTCTCTCTCTCTTTGACTACTTTGCTTTTGACTTAGTCTTGTCTCTCTCTCTGTCTTGCTTAGTCTTGTCTCTCTCTGACTAGCTTTGCTTAGTCTTGTCTCTCTCTGACTAGCTTTGCTTAGTCTTGTCTCTCTCTCTGACTAGCTTTGCTTAGTCTTGTCTCTCTCTCTGACTAGCTTTGCTTAGTCTTGTCTCTCTCTCTGACTAGCTTTGCTTAGTCTTGTCTCTCTCTCTGACTAGCTTTGCTTAGTCTTGTCTCTCTCTCTGACTAACTTTGCTTAGTCTTGTCTCTCTCTGACTAGCTTTGCTTAGTCTTGTCTCTCTCTCTGACTAGCTTTGCTTAGTCTTGTCTCTCTCTGACTAGCTTTGCTTAGTCTTGTCTCTCTCTGACTAACTTTGCTTAGTCTTGTCTCTCTCTGACTAACTTTGCTTAGTCTTGTCTCTCTCTGACTACTACCTTTGCTTAGTCTTGTCTCTCTCTCTGACTAACTTTGCTTAGTCTTGTCTCTCTGACTAACTTTGCTTAGTCTTGTCTCTCTCTCTGACTAACTTTGCTTAGTCTTGTCTCTCTCTGACTAGCTTAGTCTTGTCTCTCTCTCTGACTAACTTTGCTTTGCTTGTCTCTCTCTCTGCAGACTTGAGCAGCTCCTCGACTAACTTTGTAGTCCTTGCAGGCCAGGACCTTGCAGGCCAGGACCTCCCTTTCTAGCTGGGAACAGTCTGCCACAGTGAACACCTCCGACTCCTTGCTGTCCTCCAGGAAGTCCTCAAAGTGGGATTGCAGGTTGCTAAGGACCTGCTGGTGCTCGCCTGGCAACATGGTCTTAATCTGGGGTGAACAGGGGAAAACACATGAGACAGACCCACACCATTAAACCCATGAAAAGGTTCAGTCACCAGCTACAGTATAATGCTGAAATTGCAGGTCAAGTCGGTGAATTTGAGAAACATTAGACTTTATTAACATCATTCTCTTTTCTGTGAAGACCTGAATGAGACAATGACAGGCAATTCTACCTCTATCACTGAAATTCTAGGGTTTAAGTGTTGCTAATGGGGATTTATCTCGAGAAGTAGATTAAGTAGTTAGGCGTTAACGTACTGAGGACACGTTCCAGTCGCGGACGGCTCTGACGTCCGCCATCAGGTAGTGCCAGGAGACAACGCTCTTCATTTTTATGTGGGAGTGGTGCCATAGAGCCAGGACATTCTGGTACAGCTGTTCAATTCTGCTGGCCTGGTCCACAGCCTCTTTGTTGGGTGGAGGCACGGTGAAGCAGACAGAAGGGACCATAGCCTCGTTCCCAGACGGACTGATCACCTTCCACTTGGCCCGGTGAGAGTTACTGGCCAGGACACACTCATCATCCTTATAGATGGTGATCTAGGAGAGACGAAGTGAGACATGACAAATCAAAATGACTCTACCATTTCACTCCGAAATCCAAATCAACTCAAAGTATCAAACTTTTGATCCGCTATCTTAATACATCTACCTCGATTTAAAATGGCCAGAAATGTTCCTTAGCGATCTCAATGCATATCTTGTTACTACCGAAGACAAGTGTGAAGGCTCAATTCAATGTGACTTGTGATGAACTACTTGAATAGACAGAAAAAGGACGGTGTTACATATCTATAAAAAGAGACATTGTACCTCTATTTGTCGGTAGTCACAGATGGCTTTGACGGGTATGGAGGATCTGACAGGGGTATCTGGGTTCCTAGGCTTGAGCTGGACGATGGCCTTGGCCTTGCCCACCAACCCAGCCACTGTACTGCGGTACTGGAGGAGCTGCTCCTTCTCATCCTGTTCCAGCATCAGTGAAAAACAGGGGGATTATGATACCATACCAGCTCAGTCTGAGCTGAATTCACTCACAGGGATAGTTGGTTCATCTTTAATGGTGGGGTATTCACTTGGAACCTCTATGAATCCATCATGTCTGACTATGACAGTTTTTTTTTAAGTTAACCTTTTATTTACAATGAAGGCCTACTCCGGACGACAATGGGCCAATTGTGCACCGCCCTATGAGACTCCTAATCACAGCCAGATGTGATACAACCTGGATTCAAACCAGGGACTGTAGTGACACCTCTTGCACTGAGATGCAGTGCCTTAGACCGCTGCGCCACTCGGAAGCCCTGATTTCAATGATTTAACAACATAGTTTTGGGAATCTGGCTAATGATTGTGTACCAACCAGTTGTTATTTGCCAGCTTACCATGGACTCCTGGATGTGATCCTCCAGCTTGTGTACACTGCTTGTCCGATCACAGCAATACTTTCTCTGGATGTCACCTTGCAGGCTCTTCAGGTAATCCGTGGACTCTTTGGCATTATTGAAAAACTGTATGGAAGGGTAGAAAGAAGATCAGATGAACTTTTTGCAACTGGCATGCCTCCGTCCATTTGTTTGAGGAAAGCAGATAACTCACTCACCTCAAAATAGACTGTATTGTCTTTGAGGTGCTGCTCCACACAAGAGCAGAGCTGTAGGATCCAACTCCACTGGGTTTGCATGGCTGCTTTGTATGCCTGGAGGATTCCACATAGAATCATGTTATAATTAGAAATGCTGTATAATTGTTCTTGTTGGAATAAGTTACTAAAGCAATTTAAATATACAATATTGTTGAGCACTTATGCAGGTTCTGATACCTGGAAATTAGTAATAATATGTATATTTTAATGGACAAATGACCACATTATCTGAGACGAACAACCGAATGGATTTATCATAAAAGGAGTTTATATGACATGGTTTTTGGAGTGGTTATGGGACATCTGTAAACACAGACGGGGCTTACTTCAAGAGTTAACCGAGCAGGGTGGTTCTCCTGCAGAAGGTTCTCTGCCCTGTCCTGTACAGACTTGATCACCTCCTCCTTTTCATCCAACTCTCTCATCAGATCCTACAGAGAGAGCGGGAGAGTGGGGTAGAGAGAGAGAACGAGAGAGAGAGTGGGGGAGAGAAAGAGAGAGAGTGAGAGAGGGGGAGATAGGGAGAGAGAGAGAGAGAGAGAGAGATGGGGGGAGAAAAAGAGAGATTGAGAGAGTGGGGGAGAAAAAGAGAGATTGAGAGAGTGGGGGAGAGAAAGAGAGAGAGTGAGCGAGAGGGGAAGAGATAGAGAAAGAGGGAGAGAGAGAGAGAGAGAGAGAGAGAGAGAGTGGACGAGAAAGAGAGAGAGAGAGTGAGAGGGGGAGAGAAAGAGAGAGAGAGAGAGAGAGGGAGAGAGATAGAGAGAGAGAGAGAGAGAGAGAGAGAGAGAGAGAGAGAGAGAGAGAGAGTGGGCGAGAAAGAGAAAGAGAGAGATATCACACTGCATCCATGGCCTCCAAACATGGCCTGGAACCAATCCCCTCCCCTCTTCTAACGCCATGACTTGCAGGGGCACGTACACACATTTCTAAATGCCAGATGGAAATAAAGTACTTTGAAGAGATATCAAAATGATTAACTGAATCAAGCTGAATAGAAAGTAATATAGACGATCACAGTGTTATTTTCTAAAGGTATATCCCCAAAACAAGCCCCTGTAATTCCTTTCCACCCATGCAAAAACATGAGAAAACACATCACCCTAGGAGATATGATCACCTCAAGGTATCTTTTCACTCACAGAAAATTTGTTAATTCTCTTAGGTCAAGAGAGTCAAACCCAATTCCTTGTGGAAAGGCTATACATGCCAATGGTGGATCCATGCCAGAAATGTATAGCTCTACAGTTTCACTTGAACATCTATAACATTCAACTCCTTCTAAAATATCTACCATAATGAATATGAACAGCATTATCCTCAGATGTGCCTGAACAGCCAAACATTCTGGAAACCAAATAATGAAATAGAAATCCAACGGGCTGAACAGTGGAGGGACTCACAGAGTGGTACTGTCTCTTCTTAGAGATGTTGCCGTTGAGATCGCTCCAGTCGAAAGCGACCTCCTCCTCCTCTTTCTCATTGAGCCAGATGAGTTCCATGGTGGCCCGCGAAACAAAGTCATGGAGGCTCTCCAGGTTCTTCTGACGCTCCCGCGAACAGTTCTACAGAAGCACAGAACCATGGGAAATAGTCAGGATCTCCATGTGCTATTCAACTAAGCAGTGAAGTGGTTATTTTACTACTTAGGACTGCCAATGATTTTAATAGGATACTTACTAGTAACTTCCCATACTGGGTTTCCAATTTTCCCAGTTTCTCAGAATAATTTAGTTTTTGGTTCATCTGAGTCTGATATAAAGAGACATACCATGTTTTAATTACTTGACATTTAAAAACATTGCAGCATTAAGGGGTTTACGCTTTTTTTTTAAATATTGAATGTGATGCACAGAGATTTATATAGTTTTTCCAAATAAAAACTTGGCAGAATAGGCTGACAATTGCTTGTACATACCTCACTAAGTTTGGCTTCTTTAAGGCTCATTTGAAATTCTTCGATGGCTCTGTGAACCCCTTTGTGGTTCTCTAAATGTGTTTCCACACTTGGCAAATCAGATCCCCAATCTCCACGATCCAATTGCACCTTCAAAGGAAGACAAAACAATTCAGAATTGGTCTCAAATGTCTAAATTGCAAATATCAAAAGGTACAGAATTATACAAACATTGTAGTGAACAGGTCTCTTGTAGAATATAATATTTATCTCAATGAGGCAATCTGTATAAATAAGGATAAATAAATCCAACCAAGAGTCTGACCCCAGAGCTTCGCTAAGTCCTCACCTGCATCTCCTCCACCCAGTTGATCAAGTCCTGCACAAAGTTTATGTTGACCTCATCCTCGGTCATGTTGGGGTCCACTAGCGAGGACTTGCACAGGGGCTTGCGGATCTGCATGTGTTTGAGGTGCTGGAGGTCTCCCGGGGCCATACCCACTCCTCCGCCCCCCATGTAGGCCTGCCCCGAGCCGGGCTGCATGCCGCCGGGGGTCATGGCGGGGCTCAGGGCAGGGGTGAGGCCCGGGGTAAGGATGGAGGTGAAGGTGGAACCGGGGGTTCCCAGGCCTCCAGGGGTGAGGCTGGAGTTGAGGTTGGAGGAGGAGAAGCCTGAGTTGAGACTCTGAGTGATCCCTGAGATCATCATCGTGGTCTGTTGGGGGGTTAGGGTGTGTCCTTGTCTGTACACAGAGGAACACTCTGCCCTCAGGCCCAGCAGGTCGTCACGGAGCTTGGATACCCTAGATCATACACACAACACCCAATGACATGTTTATTCTTATAGTTCATGATTTATCAGTTTACATAAGGTTCTTATCATTCTCATAAACAAATGTGTAATTCCCTACACTATGTTGCAATCAATATTTCACAACACATGTTTCCTTTATGTCTATGTGCTGCGTGATATCTAGAAAAAGCAGTACGTTTGCACCTTTGAACAAGCTGATCGGAGTAGTAGTACTTCCCATCCAGTAGAATCTGGATATCTACCACCTGCTGTCTCAGCAGGTTTTCACATTCCAGAAGGTGCCCAGCGGTCTCTGCCTCATTCTGGAACAGGACCCCAGACTCTAGCCTCTTAGCATCCTGAGAAAAAATGTAAATGTCCAAACTGTTGTTAATGTACTTTTCTATTACAAAGTTCAATAACATTATTGATATAAAAAAAATAAAGACACAACATTTGCGTCAACAAATAAACATAAGTAAAAGCAGGAGTATTCTGAGGTTTTGTGGTAAAACATTCCAATGTGGTACTTACAGACTGCAGAGCTGCTCTTGCTAATGCTAGTTTGTCCTCTCCATTGACACAGTCCCGCTGGACCCTGCTGGCAATCTGCTGCAACATTTCAAGCCTAAAAGACAAAAACATTTTGTCAATTTACATTAATATTGTACAGAAGTAATTTTACCACATAAACAAAAAAGATGTGGCAATGCAGTGCCATCAAAGTTCCACTTGAAAATCGCATCTGCAGAAAGAAAATCAACAACAGAAAAGGCTCTGACAGCCCTGACTGCTAATGGTTAACCTCACCTTGAGCCATACAAAGAGTTGTTATTCAAAAAGACTGGAAAGGCTGAGGTGCTGGAGAGCAGTGGCTCCATGGCTGGTCCTGAGAGGTTCTCAGAGGAACCCAGGCTGGTCAGAGTGCTGTTGCTAACTGATGAGACACTGCTGTATCCCATGTTATATGCCATGTTGCTGTGCATGGTAGAAGACTATATAGGACTATACCGAGCCACTCAGAGAATCACACTAGCTAGCTAATTTCTCTTCCATCTAAGACAGGAACTGCAGCACAGACTCAGACCCAACGATATGCGACACACACACACAGGTCCACCTGGCACGGAGTGTTTATGTCTCCCCTTTTTTATAGGCTTGTACGTGTCCTCACGTACAGAAACCTACCCTTAAAGAATATCTTGCCCTAGGCCATAGAAGCTCATGGTATTCTTGCACAATCCATTACAGGTTCAGACAGTAACCGTTGATGGTAACAGGAGTCATCAGGCATTTTGGATTGAAACGTTGTCTTTTTTGTGTGTCTGAATAAATCAACTTGGGAGCATAACAGAGATGCAGACATTCCTTTTTCTATTTAACAGGGGGTGTGGCACATACTACTGGGCCTCTATTAGTCTGCATAGCCAATAATTATCTACATAATATCACACAAAATTACCACATATCAATAAGCCAGGTGATTTCCAACATTTGGTATTTGGTATTTTATTAGGATCCCCATTAGATGTTGCAAAAACACAAATAGTCCCTGCAGTCCAAGAATTATCGATGCAAGATGACATGATAAGAGAACAATATTTGCCTGTGACTGTGTCAGACTGTCAGCTTATAAACAAACTGATGTTGACAAAAAATAAGGTGCACATCCACCATGGACTCACACCACCATGAACTCACACCACCATGGACTCACACCACCATTAATGCCTACAAACCTGACAAGAGACATGACTGTATTTTAGAAATAAAGAGGTACGAGAAAGAGGCATGATTTTACAACACCTCAGTTTGAAGAACTCACCAAACCACAAAATGTAAAAGTGTAAAGACAATGTAATTTAGTGAACCTCGGAAGAATCCAATTACTGCACATCCTTAAACAGAAGTATGACAATAAAGTCTAATAATAAAACAGGTGACTTGAATCAAGAGCCATTGACACTGAAACCAACCATGAATTACCGTTTTGCATAGTCATTGCATTAAGGTAATCGGATCAAATCTTCAATCTTAATTACCTCTGACTTATTGCTGTCATGTAAGTACGGGATCAGTAATATAAATCACAGTAGTGTGTTACTCCTGCAGCATGAGAAGGTTGATCCTACATACCTGTCCACCTCAGGCCTCAGGCTCTTCTCTCTCTCTAGCATGGCCACGATCAGCTTGCCCCATTCCTTCTCCACATCGTTGGGGTGATATCCCTGAGGAAGCTGGATACGACCAAACTCCATCCACACCTGTCCCCCAACACACGCACAGCAACATCTTAGTGAAGTTCATTGTAGTCTGCTGCTTAAGAAAGAGCTTACAGACCCAAAAGAACAACCGAGTGTGCGTCGTGATAGCATACCTCAAGCATTTTGTAAAGATGCTTGATTTTGCTCTTCTCGGTTTCTTTCAGCGGGATTTCATTCTCTTTAAACTGCAAGTACTGTGTATAAAGTGCCTGCAAAAAAGAAAGAAAAAAAGAAAAAATGTTTTCAATTTTAACATAGAAAAATATCAAAGAAATATAGAATCAATACATTTTGAACAAGCTGTTACAAATTAATCTAATCTCAGTGTGTATACTCACACTCGTCTGCTTTGAAATGGCTGTACCACACAGAGCTCCTGTAGTCTTAGCAGCTGTGGACTATTTGAAGTAAACGGAGAAGCTCTCTGATACCCGTCAATATCGCTTTAATATTTCATGAGAGACGCTACTTATGGGCCATTTGAAGCCTCAGAGAGCTTGGGTTCTTAGCCTCGGGCTTTCCGGGCCAAGCAATATAAACTGATATCCAACTGACTGAGAACCAACCAGACAAACACTTCACACATTGGATGCTATTTGGAGGTTCATTCTTGATCAAACTAGGGCTCTTTCTACCGTTCAATATGGCTGAAAATTCAAGCTGCATTTGATCTGTAATCAAATTGTATTTTTGCTTTACCTTGAGTTCCACTGGGTTGTTAGGGAACGCTCTGTCTGACATCACTGCCACATTGTGTTTGAGCCACTGGCTCAGGTAATTCACCATGTTCTGGTACTCTACCCATTTTATATCAACATCCTGTCAAGAAAAACATTTGATTATTAAACCTATCAGTTTTCATACTTACATTGGCTCATGCAGGGATGGGTGCATTTTCTAAATGGACCAAGTTCTTGGTGTAGAGCGTATCGTGTTGTTCAAGCAATACATATTAGATCTATAGGGCATCTACAAATATTGGCATTGTACAACGTGCAAACCAACAGCTTGTCATAATTTTGCTTTAAATAGTTGGTGCTATACAAACTAATCTACAACAAGAAGTACAGATGTAGGAACTTAATATGATCAACCTGTTGTAGGATAACTTTCCTGCAATGCAGGAAATTTAAAACGTGTAGCGTATTTGAGGTTAAAAAATGCTTCTGAAATTTGTAATTTCCACTTTGAAATTTCATACTTGATTTTTGCTTATGAAAAATGTATTAAAACCTACAAAGAAATATTAATTATAATCCACATAATAATTCACATTTACTGTGACTGCAGGATTTTCCTGCTGTAGCAAACTGGCTCAAATTAAGATCCTACATCTGCAGTTAAGGTTCTCTGCTGTGGTTACTCGAGTACACACAGTTTAGCATTCTTCCATAGCCTCTAAACAACATTTACACAATGTTCTGGGAGGGGTTCCAGCACCAAAATACTCCCTTTAAGCATCCAGCTCAAGCTTTCAGAATTATTTGCCTCAACAAAGCCAGATGGAATAAAATGCCTTCTCTTAAACATATGAGTGATACAATGGAATGCATATTATATAACATCCGTGCCCAATCACAACCATAAATCAAGAATCACAGTCGAGAACCAAATCAAGTCAAGAATGTATGCCAGGCCTCCCGAGTGGCGCAGCAGTCTAAGGCACTGCATCGCGGTGCTAGAGGCGTCACTATAGATCCGGGTTTGATCCCGGGCTGTGTCACAGCTGGCCACGACTGGGAAACCCATAAGACGGCGCACAATTGGCCCAGCGTTGTCCGGGTTAGGAGAGGGTTTGGCCGGCTGGGATGTCCCTGTCCCATCGGGCTCTAGCGACTCCTTGTGGCGGCCGGGCGCATGCACGCTGACTTCGGTCGCCAGCTGTACGGTGTTTCCTCCGACTCATTGGTTAAGTGAGCAGCGTGTCAAGAAGCAGCGATAGGACTGTAACTACCAATTGGATATCACAAAATTGGGGACAAAAAGGGGTATAAAAAGTACCCAAAAATAAAAATATTTATATAAATAAATGAATGTATGTCAAAGTTATGACAAAAGATTTATAACTGATCTGAATTCAAAGGATGTAAGTGTGAAATATACTGGTGAAGTACCATGGTGGTAATTTCATTCAAGAGGACAGCATAGAGACTGCAGTCAATGGTTACAAAGACACAAGTCAGCCCATGTCGACAATAGGACATTGTTGTTTTGTATTGAGATGTTGATTTTGCCTTCATCATACAGTATTTGAAATATAAAACGCTCTTCTCAACTCTACTCACATAGGACATGTAGGTGCACCGTACAATAATCCGTTCATCGTGTACTTACATTTGCATTGATACCGTCAACACCATCAGGTACTTTAGGGAAGACATCATACAGAGTGGAGACGTATGTGATGACTGACTTCTCATCAGGAGTCTGCACATCCACATCTGGTGCGAAAAGGTGAAATAAGACCCAATACACAACGGGATCGTCGTTAGGTACATGATTTAAGGGAGTGTTTATAATCATAGTGAATACAATATTTGATTTAAATCTCATGTATCCCATATACGTGTTGTGTCTTTTTCATTTAGTAAAGCATCGTCCATATAATGAAACAAATAACAGTCAGTAAGTTAAGCTGTGCATAGAAGAGATCTCCTCCCTCTGGTAATAATGCATTGCATTTCTTCCAGCTGTTTTACAGTAGCAAAGATGTGTCAATGGCTTGGAGAATGTTTACCTGATGTGTCAAACATACCATTAGAGAAAAGCATGTGGATAAACAGAATAACTCACCCTCAGGGTCCAGTAGTCTGGCCACCCCAAGCCGTTCAGCCACACCAAAGGCCTGTTCTAAGTTTGACCGGCTAGTCTGGGCCAACACTCTGGCCATATCCACCAGGTCAGGCCTGCAATGGAAGAGAACATACCAGTGGAAGCTCATTAAGATGGACTGCTTTCTGTTTTATGAAATGTTAATATGAGGAGACAGGGTACAAATGTATTATTTGGGCAAATAATAATTTAGGGTGGTTTGCATTGTTGTTTTAGGTTATTTCAGCGGTGTCAGCACACACTATACTTCTTGAATAGTTTTGTTTAATTAGCAAGGAACAAACATTTTTGTTTGGAGGAAAGTTTTAGTGTGATGACTAGCTAATTTAATATAAGCCTGTAACATAATGCAATATAAGCCTGTAACATAACGTAATATAAGTCTGTAACATAATGTAATATAAGCCTGTAACATCATGTAATATAAACCTGTAATTATTCGCCTACCTCCTCATGCCTTTTGCACACAATGTATATAGACTCCCCTTTTTTTCTACTGTGTTATTGACTTGTTAATTGTTTACTCCATGTGTAACTCTGTGTTGTCTGTTCACACTGCTATGCTTTATCTTGGCCAGGTCGCAGTTGCAAATGAGAACTTGTTCTCAACTAGCCTACCTGGTTAAATAAAGGTGAAATGAAATAAAAATAAAAAACATAATGTAATATAAGCCTGTAACATCATGTAATATAAATCTGTAACATAATGTAATATAAGCCTGTAACATCATGTAATATAAATCTGTAACATAATGTAATATAAGCCTGTAACATAATGTAATATAAGCCTGTAACATAATGTAATATAAGCCTGTAACATAATGTAATATAAGCCTGTAACATAATGTAATATAAGCCTGTAAGCTAACTAAAGAGTAAATGCCTAGGGATGCAGTCAGTCCCAGACTTTCCAGTGAAATAAATCTGTTTTTGCTCAAGAGGACAAGGACAGTCGGGCCAGCCCAACATAGGTCAATGGTTAAGTAAAACAGTTCCACATAACCCACACATACATCAATATCCATTGACCTTAACAATGGTTGACAGCAAATAATTATGTGACATTAACCGTAACAAACAAAAGGGAGAGAAAAGGGATAAATACGTCTCCATCTACTAGTCAGTCTAGTTCATCTAATTTTAGGTCAGTCCAACAAGGTAGAGCAGTATTTCTCATCCCTGGTCTTCCACTACCCCCAACAGTACACATTTTTTATTGTGACCCTGGACAAGCACACCTGATTTAACTTGTCAACTAATCATCAAGCTATCAATGAATTGAATGAGGTGTGTTTGAACAGGGCTACAACAAACATGTGTACTGTTGTGAGTACTGGAGGACCAGGGTTGGGAAACATTGACGTAGAGTGTCCTGGGTCATACTGAAATCTGATCATGTCGAACTGAAAAGCCAACAGCCCCCTAATAACTAGTCAAAACCACTAAGTGCTGCCTCATTGGAATGATGAGGTCCAAGATTCAAAATGTGGTGGTGAACCGCAGACATGATTCAGCAAGACAACAGAGGAGGAAAATAGTTATGTTGTTATGTATATTGTTTTTGTTATACACTGGGAATATACTCCTAGTGATATTACAGTTAAACCCTAATGAAAGACAAAATTGTTTTTAATATCCATTAAAAAAGCATTGTAGAGCATTCAAGAAGGTCACTGTGCTGGAATTTCTTTGGTGATTGGTGATATGTACATATTCTTTATCACTTTACACTTGTTTGTATAAGGTAGTAGTTGTGGAATTGTTAGTTAGATTACTTGTTGGTTATTACTGCATTGTCGGAACTAGAAGCACAAGCATTTCGCTACACTCGCATTAACATCAGCTAACCATGTGTATGTGACCAATTAAATTTGATTTGATTTGATACAAGGGTCTCTTTTTCAGATACAGGTTCTGTACCTCAAGTGTTACCTGTATTTGTGAATGATGGTGGTACCTGTATTTGTGAATGATGGTGGTACCTGTATTTGTGAATGATGGTGGTACCTGTATTTGTGAATGATGGTGGTACCTGTATTTGTGAATGATGGTGGTACCTGTATTTGTGAATGATGGTGGTACCTGTATTTGTGAATGATGGTGGTACCTGTATTTGTGAATGATAGCGTTGAAAAGCCTCCCGTCCCTCCAGGAGGAGGTGAAGTTGTCACAGCGTACGTCCACGTAGCCCTCGGTCATCTGCTGGGACCACATCAGCAGACGCTCCTTGGCTGTCATGTCCTCCGACTCCCCGCAAACATGGATCTCAGAAATCTGGAGAGGAACAACATAGTTAATACAGCTGTTAGTGTCATTACACCTCCATCACAGATGTAGGATCTTCATTTGAACCAGTTTGCTACAGCAGGAAAATAATCCAGCAGCAACAGGAAATGTGAATTATTATGTGGATTATAATTAATGGAGGTTTTTGTAGGGGTTGGTCGATTTTTCGTAAGGGAAAATCAAATCTCAAATTTATGTGGAAATTACAAACTTCAGAAGCCTTTGATAAACCTCAAATACACTACACGTTTTACGTTTCCTGCATTGAAGGAAAGTTCCCCTGCAACAGGGTGATCAAATGAAGATCCTACATCTGTACCATCAAACACCTACATTAAATTAAACATATGGGTGAGACAGACAAAAATAATACTTCCGGGACATTTTTCAGATGTCAGGAACAGCCTTTCTAGAGTCAAACGTGGAATAACTAATAACAACATTCATTTCCTAACACACATCATCATATGCTGAATGAATAAAAACACATGATAATTGTCTGCACCAAATTCAAGACAGACACCTCCATATTTCCTTATTTGGTTGTAAAATGTCAAATTGGCAGTGCCGACATACATCTGGCTAATAAATAAGCCATTCATTGGCACATGTTAAAGAGTGTGATGACCTCAAACCAAACACATTCCCCTGTTGCTTCAACTCAGTTGACATCAGGTAGTAATTCCATGCATCTGGAGCTGCAAGAACAACATGATCACCTCTGACCTAGACAACAGGAAGCGACCTTTGAACCACTCCTGCTGTGTTTTCATGTTTCATGTTTTGCTAGGCAATGTTGACCTAGTTACACTTTCACAATCTGGTGGATGAGCTAGGAAAGACGGACATTGAAACTAAGGTTGAGAGAAATGATGATGAGTCCTTTAAACAGGTCAACATTCACAAGGCGGTTTACCAGTACATGTACTCAGAGCATGCGCTGACCAGCTGGAAAGTGTCTTCACTGATATTTTCAACCTATCCCTGACCGGGTTGGTAATACCTACATGTTTCAAGCAGACCAACATAGTCCCTGTGTCCAAGAATGCAAAGATAACCTGCCTAAATGACTATCGACCCGTAGCACTCATGTTTGTAGCCATGTAGAGCTTTGAAAGGTTGGTCATGGCTCACATCAACACCATCATCACAAAAACCCTAGACCCACTCAAATTTACATACAGCCCAAACAGATCCACAGATGACGCAATCTCTATTGCACTCCACACTGCTCTTTCTCACCTTGACAAAACACCTACGTGAGAATGCTGTTCATTAACTACAGCTCAGTGTTCAACACCATAGTGCCCTCAAAGCTCATCACTAAGCTACGGACCCTGAGACTGAACATCTCCCTCTGCATCTGGACCCTGGACTTCCTGACGGCCGCACCCAGGTGGTAAGGGTAGGCAACAACACATGCTGATCCTCAACACGGGGCCCCTCAGGGGTGCGTGCTTAGTCCCCTCCTGTACTCCCTGTTCACCCACAAATGCGTGGCCAAGCACAACGCCAACACCATCATTAAGTTTGCAGATGACACAATGGTGGTAGGATTGATCACTGACAACGAGGAGAAGAGGTCAGACACCTGGCAGTGTGGTGCCAGGACAACAACCGGCATCCGACCGCAAGGTGCTACAGAGGAAAGTGTGTACGACTCAGTACATCACTGGGACAAAGCTTCCTGGCATCCAGGACCTCTATAACAGGTGGTGTCAGAGGAAAGTGTGTACGACTCAGTACATCACTGGGACAAAGCTTCCTGGCATCCGGGACCTCTATAACAGGCGGTGTCAGAGGAAAGTGTGTACGACTCAGTACATCACTGGGACAAAGCTTCCTGGCATCCAGGACCTCTATAACAGGCGATGTCAGAGGACAGTGTGTACGACTCAGTACATCACTGGGACAAAGCTTCCCGGCACCCAGGACCTCTATAACAGGTGGTGTCAGAGGAAGGCCCTAACAATTGTCAAAGACTCCAGCCACCCTAGTCATAGACTGTTCTCTGTGCAACCGCACAGTAAGAGGTAGCGGAGCACCAAGCATAGGTCCAAAAGGCTGCTTAACAGCTTCTAAACCCAAGCCATAAGATTTCTGAACAGTTAATCAAATGGCTACCAGGACTTTTGCATTGACCTCCCCCCTTTTTTTACACTGCTGCTACTCACTGTTAATCATCTATGCATAGTCACTTTACCCCTACCTACAAGTGCATATTACCTCAATTACCATGACTAACCTGTACCACATTGACCCAGTACCAGTAACCCCTGTATACAACCTCGTTATTTTTATTTGATTGTGTTACTCTTTTTACTTGAGTTTATTTAGTAAATATTTTCTTAACTGTTATTTTTCTTAAAATTGCATTGCTGGGTAAGGGCTTGTAAGTAAGCATTTCACAGTAAGGTCCACCCCTATTGTATAAATCAAATAAAATGTGATTTGATAATGTGAGATATTGTAGCAGTCTTGTTCAGTAGGTTTGGGGGCAGGTTAAAAGGATAATATTCACTGCATTTGGAAAGTACTCCGAGCATTTGACTTTTTCCACATTTTGTTACAAAATATTTTTATTCTAAAATGGATTCAATTGTTAGTCCCACTCATTAATCTATACACAATACCCCATAATGATGAAACAAAAAACGTTTTTTTATTTTATTTTCAAAAGTATATATACAAAAAAAACTGGAATATCACATTTAAATATGTATTCAAACCCCTTTACTCAGTACCTTTTTAAAGCCCCTTTGGCAGTGATTACAGCTTTGGGTCTTCTTGGGTACGATGGCACGAGCTTGGCACACCTGTATTTGGGGAGTTTCTCCTATTCTTCTTCGCAGATCCTCTCAAGCTTTGTCTGGTTGGATGGGGTGCGGCAATACCCAGCTATTTTCAGGTCTCTCAGAGATGTTCGATCGGGTTCAAGCCCGGGCCCTGGCTGGGCCACTCAAGGACTTGTCCCGAAGCCACTCCTGCGCAGTCTTGGCTGTGTGCTTAGGGTCATTGTCCTGTTGGAAGGTGAACCTTCGCCCCAGTCTGAGGTCCTGAGCCCTCTGGAGCAGGTTTTCATCAAGGATCTCTCTGTGTTTCGTCCATCTTTCCCTCGAGCCTGACAAGTCACCCAGTCCCTGCCGCTGAAAAACATCCCCACAGCATGATTCTGCAGCCACCATGCTTCACCGTAAGGATGGTGCCAGGTTTCCTCCAGATGTGAAGCTTGGCATTCAGGCCAAAGGGTTCAATTTTGGTTTAATCAGACCAGAGAATCTTGTTGCTCATGGTCTGAGAGTCTTTAGGTGCCTTTTGGCAAACTCTAAGCGGGTTGTCATGTGCCTTTTACTGAGAAGTGGCTTCCGTCTGGCCACTCTACCATAAAAGCATTATTGGTGGAGTGATGCAGAGATGGTCCTTCTGGAAGGTTCTCCCATCTCCACAGAGGAACTCTGGAGCTCTGTCAGAGTGACTATCGGGTTCCTGGTCACATCCCTGACCAAGGCCCTTCTCCCCCGATTGCTCAGTTTGTCCGGACAGCCAGCTCTAGGAAGAGTCTTGGTGGTTACAAACTTATTCCATTTAAGAATGATGGAGGACACTGTGTCCTTGGGGACCTTCAATGCTGCAGAAATGTTTTGGTTCCTTTCCCCAAATCTGTGCCTCGAAACAATCCTGACTTGGAGCTCTACGGACAATTCCTTTGACCTTATAGCTTGTTTTTTTCTCTGACATGCACTGTCAACTGTGGGACCTTCTATAGAGAGGTGTGTGCCTTTCCAAATCATGTACAATCAATTGAATTTACCCCAGGTGGACAGGTGGACTCCAATCAAGTTGTAGAAACATCTCAAGGATGATTAACGAGAACAGGATGCACCTGAGCTCAATTTCGAGTCTCATAGCAAAGGGTCTGAATACTTATGTAAATAAGGTATTTCTGTTTTCTTGTAATAAATGTATTTTTGCTTTGTCATTATGGGGAATTGACTTGCCTAGTTAAATAAAATAATTGTAATTTAAAAAAGCATTGTGCGTAGTTTGATGAGGACAAAAATTGTAAATTGCTCAAATGACCAACATGAACACAAGGTTGTTACACTTTCGCATACTTAGAATTACGTCATGGAAAATAGTGGTCTCGCAGAAATAAAATGCTTCCTTTGGGATTTAGATGTACATTTTAGTCATTCAGCAGACACTCTTATCCAGAGAGACTTACAGTTAGTGTATTCATCTTCAGATAGCTAGGCGAGACAAATACATATCCCAATCATAGCAAGTACATTTTCCCTCAGAGTAGTTATCAGCAGTCAGTGCGAGTGGGAAAATACTTTTCTTATTCTTTTTTTGTGTGCGTGGGGGTGGGGGTGTGGGAGGGGTGGGTGTGGGGGTGTGGGAGGGGTGGGGGTGGGGGTGTGGGGGTGTGGGAGGGGTGGGGGTGGGGGTGTGGGGGGGGTGGGGGTGGGTGTGCGCCGTGGGATATTTTCCTTTAGAATCTGAAAAATGGGAAATTGTGTAGCTGTGTCTGAGAAGTAAGGAGTGGGCGAGTTGCATGGACCACAGTAATCATAACATCAACATTTCAAGGAGAATCAAAGGACAAATAACCTTTCCAAATGCCAGCTGTTTATCACTGAAGTATACTACATTGCTAAAATCCAATAATTTACAGCAAACACATTGTACACATAAATAAAAGATGCATTATTTTTCCATAAAAGCAGTATCAAACCAGTTTAGAACCTGGTTTGTCATAAGTGGTAGAACCCTAGTAGCCAAACTTGAGCTGAGGTGAGGCTCACAAGAAACACTGCTGAGTGAAATATCTTGTGAAGGGAAACAAGTTAGTTAACTACATAGAGCTTTGTAATTATCTCTGTGTCCATGTGTTGTGGCTTTGTAGGATGTAACGTGTATATTACAGCTCTACATCACAGTTATGCTGTTATTTGACTCAAAGGGATTCTTACACGATGTCATAGTGTAAATATAGTTGTCTTCTGAATGGTTTTAGAGAGCAAATGGCGGTTAGCAGTCTGCCAGTACAGTACAGGGAAAGATAGTGGCGTGAAGCCAAATCACACATCAACTCAAACACCGTCTCCATGCAACGCCACTGCAATGGAACAACACTTCAAGGAATAATGAAAACATACGAAAGCATCTGTACAGATGTAGGATCTTAATTTGAGCCATGATACAGCTGCAGGAAATGCAAATTATTATCTGGATTATCATTAATTGACATTTTTGTAGGGGCTTATACATTTTTCGTTAGGGCAAATCAAGTCTGAAATTTCAAAGTGGAAATGACAAAACTTCAGAAACCTGAAATACACTACAAGTTTTGCATTTCCTGCTGAGCAGGAATCAGAGAGGTGAGGGGGGCTGACATAATCGATATCCACCGCACCTGGGGAACAGTGGGTTTACTGCCTTGCTCAGGAGCAGAAAGACAGATTTTTACCTTATCAGCTCGGGGATTTGATCCTGCAACCTTTCAGTTACTGGCCCAATGCTCTAACCACTAGGCTACCTACCCCTGAAAGGAGGGAAATAGGAGAAATGATTCACACTGACAAGTAGCATCAGCGACAAAAGGAAACCATATGACGTTTTTTAAACTGTATTGTTTACATGTTGGTTGCATTTTAAAATGTCATCCTACAAGGAAGATAGGCCATGTGGAGATTCATATTGAAACATCTCTTTTTGTTTGATGAGATTAGTACAGATTTCATAGGGGACCCCACATGGGGCCCTGGCCCCAATTTAGGGAACCACAATGCTAACCTCTCTCTCTGCTTGCATCCTCTCTCTCTCTGTCTCCTCTGCTTCCTCCTTCCTCAGTCTCACCACTGAGCGCTACATGCCCAAATCACTGTCTGTCTCCTCTGCTTCCTCCTTCCTCAGTCTCACCACCGAGCGCTACATGCCCAAATCACTGTCTGTCTCCTCTGCT
Organism: Oncorhynchus masou masou; assembly: GCF_036934945.1. NCBI lineage: Eukaryota > Metazoa > Chordata > Actinopteri > Salmoniformes > Salmonidae > Oncorhynchus > Oncorhynchus masou. The sequence goes on from NC_088242.1 coordinate 13,912,596, forward strand.
TCCTCCTTCCTCAGCCTCACCACTGAGCGCTACATGCCCAAATCACTGTCTGTCTCCTCTGCTTCCTCCTTCCTCAGCCTCACCACTGAGCGCTACATGCCCAAATCACTGTCTGTCTCCTCTGCTTCCTTCTCACTCAGTCTCACCACTGAGCGCTACATGCCCAAATCACTGTCTGTCTCCTCTGCTTCCTCCTCCCTCAGTCTCACCACTGAGCGCTCCTCTGCTTCCTCCTTCCTCAGTAACACCACTGAGCGCTACATGCCCAAATCACTGTCTGTCTCCTCTGCTTCCTCCTCCCTCAGTCTCACCACTGAGCGCTACATGCCCAAATCACTGTCTGTCTCCTCTGCTTCCTCCTCCCTCAGTCTCACCACTGAGCGCTACATGCCCAAATCACTGTCTGTCTCCTCTGCTTCCTCCTCCCTCAGTCTCACCACTGAGCGCTACATGCCCAAATCACTGTCTGTCTCCTCTGCTTCCTCCTCCCTCAGTCTCACCACTGAGCGCTACATGCCCAAATCACTGTCTGTCTCCTCTGCTTCCTCCTCCCTCAGTCTCACCACTGAGCGCTACATGCCCAAATCACTGTCTGTCTCCTCTGCTTCCTCCTCCCTCAGTCTCACCACTGAGCGCTACATGCCCAAATCACTGCCTGTCTCCTCTGCTTCCTCCTCCCTCAGTCTCACCACTGAGCGCTACATGCCCAAATCACTGTCTGTCCCCTCTGCTTCCTCCTCCCTCAGTCTCACCACTGAGCGCTACATGCCCGAATCACTGTCTGTCTCCTCTGCTTCCTCCTCCCTCAGTCTCACCACTGAGCGCTACATGCCCGAATCACTGTCTGTCTCCTCTGCTTCCTCCTCCCTCAGTCTCACCACTGAGCGCTACATGCCCGAATCACTGTCTGTCTCCTCTGCTTCCTCCTTCCTCAGCCTCACCACTGAGCGCTACATGCCCAAATCACTGTCTGTCTCCTCTGCTTCCTCCTCCCTCAGTCTCACCACTGAGCGCTACATGCCCAAATCACTGTCTGTCCCCTCTGCTTCCTCCTTCCTCAGCCTCACCACTGAGCGCTACATGCCCAAATCACTGTCTGTCTCCTCTGCTTCCTCCTCCCTCAGTCTCACCACTGAGCGCTACATGCCCAAATCACTGTCTGTCTCCTCTGCTTCCTCCTTCCTCAGTCTCACCACTGAGCGCTACATGCCCAAATCACTGTCTGTCTCAGTAGCCTACTCTCTTTTTTTAAGTAGTATATGTTTTGCTGCCACTCTGTTTAACGTTAGCTTCTTCCTTCAGCCTTCTAACTGGCTAAGAAATACAAGCCAGAGCCCTTCAACGTTACGCAATAGAAGTCTCTGTCGGCAGCTAGCCACCTGCCTGACATATTTACAGTATGAGCGGCTATTTACCAGTTGTGCAGTCATTCTACACAAATGATTTTTTATTTGTTTGGGGGATGTCTATAGACACGGCAGGAGTCACGGGACGGTTTAAAACTGCCTTTTGTCCGACATCTCGCAAACACATTGTCAGCAGCATCTCAAGTTGCCTATTGACAGTGAGCTGGGGTAGTTGGTAGAATGGTGAATGTCCTGCTAAAAAAGCTCAAATTCAAGGGGATGCAGGCGAACATAACGAACAAACCACTCTTCATGATTCCACTCGTTAGAAATGTCAGAAAAAGAATACAAGCGCTCTGAGCTATGATCACCACTGGGAGCAATATTTACAGTTGAAGTCGGAAGTTTACATACACCTCAGCCAAATACATTTATACTCAGTTTTTCTCAATAGAGAGCAGAGAGAATGATTTGTTTCAGCTTTTATTTCTTTCATCACATTCCAAGTGGGTCAGAAGTTTACAAACACTCAATTAGTAATAATTGGTAATAAGTTGGCCCATTCCTCCTGACAGAATTTATGTAACTGAGTTAGGTTTGCAGGCCTCCTTGCTCACACACGCTTTTTCAGTTCTGCCCACATATTTTCTATGGGATTGAGGTCAGAGGTTTGTGATGGCCACTCCAACACCTTGACTTTGTTGGCCTTAAGCCATTTTGCCACATCTTTGGAAGTATGCTTGGGGTCATTGTCCATTTGGAAGACCCATTTATGACCAAGCTTTAACTTCCTAACTGATGTCTGGAGATGTTGCTTCAATATATCCACATAATTTTCCTACCTTAAGATGCTATCTATTTTGTGCACCAGTCCCTTCTGTAGCAAAGCACCCCCACAACATGATCCTGTCACCCCCATGCTTCACGGTTGGGATGGTGTTCTTCGGCTTGCAAGCCTCCCCCTTTTTCCTCCAAACATAACGATGGTCATTTTAGCCAAACAGTTCAACTTTTGTTTCATCAGACCAGAGGACTTTCCTCCATGTGCAGTTGCAAACCGTAGTCTGGCTTTTTTATGGCGGTTTTGGAGCAGTGGCCTCTTCCTTTTCGCACCAAAGTACGTTAATCTCTAGGAGACAGAATGCGTCTCCTTCCTGAGCGGTATGACGGCTGTGTGCTCCCATGGTGTTTATACTTGTGTACTATTGTTTGTACAGATGAAAGTGGTACCTTCAGGCGTTTGGAAATTGCCCCCAAAGGATGAACCAGACCTGTGGAGGTCAACAATTTTTTTTCTGAGGTCTTGTCTGATTTCTTTTGATTTTCCCATGATGTCAAGCAAAGAAGCACTGAGTTTGAAGGTAGGCCGTGAAATACATCCACAGGTACACCTCCAATTGACTCAAATTATGGAAATTTACAATTTGTTTAAAGACACAGTCAACTTACTGATGTAAACTTCTGACCCACTGGAATTGTGATACAATGAATTATAAGTGAAATAATCTGTCTGTAAATAATTGCTGGAAAAATTACTTGTGTCATGTACAAAGTAGATGTCCTAACTGACTTGCCAAAACTATAGTTTGTTAACAATAAATTTGTAGAGTGGTTGAAAAACAAGTTTTAATGACTCCGACCTAAGTGTATGTAAACTTCCAACTTCAACTGTACATGCTGACCCGTAACAGATACTAAATATATATTTAAATGTTTTTCAAATTTGAAGATATTACTGAGGTCCGGACCTCATAGTTATGGCCATTGTTACAATAGCTGGCTACTGATATGCTAGCACATGATATTTTGGTCCACACATATTGGCTGGCTATAAATAGCTTGCACTTGGTTTACCTCTTGTTGGGCGGATGTACACTTGGAAGACACTTGGAGAGATAATAGATCATCTGGAGAGAGGGAGCCTCTTCCAGAGCAGGTGTGGACCCTCCTCCTCTTGTGAACTTGAGTGCTCCATATGATTTCGGGGAGCTCTTCTAGGTTCTCTGATCTGTCATTGTCTCCCCTCAGGGTTTGGAGCATATGCTCCATGGCGCCGAATGTCATTGCCCGAGTCAACTGCTTATGTGACAGCTTCTTTTCCAGCAGGCCGTCCTTAGGAGCGATACTCCTGGAGGTCTTGGTGATGCCATGGAGAATTGCCTCTCGGTCTGTCTGGTGTGCTGAAATTTGTCCCGATTGGGATGCTAACTTATTCCCAAGAGGAACTTTGGGGACCTCCCCAACATACAGCCCTTTGCTGATACTTCCCAGCCTGGGTCTGGGTGTCTCCCGTTCCGGTCCTCCCTGGCTCTCCCTGATGCCCATGTCTGCTTCATGCTGGAGCTCTACCCTCCTGGGGATATCCTCCGTACTCTGGACGCTCTCTCCCCCTCTGCTCTGGAGGGATTCTGGCCACTGAAACTCCCCCAATTTCCTCTTCTTCTTCCTCTGAAAGTAGCGCCGGCCGCGGAGCTCTTTGGACTCGGGGCTGAGCGGAGCTTTGGTGTGGTCCACATAGCATTCCTCCTTGGGGCCCCTCACACAGCCACACACGTTGCCCATGACTGTCAGACATGCATTCCCTTTCTATAAACTGTGTTAAGTTCCTTCTAACTGTAGTTTTCACGCCGGGATTCCGCTAGTGAACTTAACTTGATCTAGAGCTCTGTTATTCCACTGAGAGGCAGCCATAGTTCTCCTCCAAGGGGGCGGAGAGGAAGTGATGGCAGGCAGCCTGGCAACAGACCCAAACACCCCTCCCCTTCACACAGAGATGGGTTGCCTGGGGAGAGAGTCTGTCGGTCTGTCCTTATGCCTGCCTGTCGCAGACTCCCAGAAGAACACAGCTGAGATGTCCCAGGCACTTCCTTCCGTCACTCCTCTCTTCTGTCACTGCTCTCCTCTCAACTGCTCTTAGGAATCCTCTAAGTCTCTGAAACATTTCCTTTGCCCGGCTAATCCAACACAAACACATACATGCACCACCGGAGAGGCAGAGGCACTGCCACGTCCCAAACGATTCTACCTCATAGCTGACGGAGAGAGAAACAGCCCTACTTCCTGGTTCGGGGTGTCCTCCTTATCTGAAGTCTAAACACAGCCCCCTCTGGGTGTGATTTCACCCCACTGCAATTCCCCACTATGATCGTGACCCTGACTTTGAAAACCACTGCATTATGTATTACTGCCCCACAGTTGCAAGAAGTGACAAGGCTCCTAGACTCCCACGCATAGGCTACTTTCTGTCCCTAGCACTAAAACTGAAACTAAATCATATAAAAAACATATAGAAATGTTTTTATGTAACTTTAAATAAAAACTAGTAAATTCGATTTTGAAAACTAATGGAAACTAAACTGAATTTCGTCAAATGTGGCTGTTTATAACAGGGCTGCCTGTCTGACGGGGGAAGGGAGGGAGAGCAGCAGGACAAGATCAGCTGGCTGTCTGGTGTCTGCTCTGCCGGCTAATGGCCACTGATTACAACATATGGGAAAACTTTGCTCAGCAAGTTGGCCTTCCCTGATAGGCAGTACCAAGCAGAGAGAATCCCTGCCTATCATAGGGGCTTTTAAAATAACAGGACAGCATGGGTCAACAAAAGCAGTCGACGCAAATCCTGGCAGCGAACAAAGCCCTACCACTTTGTCTATTAATCAGACTGTATACAATCGCAAAGCCAGAAGTGGGGCTTGAGTCCAATGGTTTAAACAAACACTATTATCCAGCCAGACCATTGCCATCCCAGTTCAACTGAGGGCAAATACAGAATACACTTAGCACAGGAAGTGACTTGTGTACACTATATGACCTATGGAACACACATAGTGAGTAGATTATATGTAATTGTATATGTGAATTGTGTAGCATGTATTGTCCATGAAAAGCATCTAAAGCTTGTGATTTTTGTTTAATATATTCACCAAAATTTGGGACAGATAGTTAAATTGGCAAGACCTCTGGAAGAGCGTTTATTGAAATAGTAGAAATAATTTCTTTGCACAGCACAACGAAAAATAACTATCCCACCAGGCTCTGACACTATTCTGACGGCAGTGACATTTCCCCTGAAGGTTCCAGAACTAGGTCCTGCAGTTTACATACTGTATACCTGGTTGGCTACAGCACATTCAACATTCACAGTATACTGCACAAAAGGAAAACTACTTCATAAACCAAAACACAAGAGGAGCCTATATTTCCCTTTATGGAAAATCTGCGTTCTATGTTAATGTATGTATAAACTGAACAAAAATATGAACGCAACAACGCAACAAGTGTTGGTCCCATGTCTCATGAGCTGAAATAAAAGATCCCAGAAATGTTCCATAGCACAAAAAGCATATTTCCTTCAAATGTTGTGCACAAATTTGTTTACATCCTTGTTAGTGAGCATTTATCCTTTGCCAAGATAATCCATCCACCTGACAGGTGTGATATATCAAGAAGCTGATTAAACAGCATGATCATTACACAGGTTCACCTTGTGCTGGGGACAATAAAAGGCCACTATAAAATGTGCAGTTTTTTCACACAACAAAATGTGACAGATTAAAGGGAGCGTGCAATTGGTATGCAGACTGAAAGAATGTCCACCAGAGCTTTTTTCAGAGAATTGAATGTCCATTTCTCTACAATAAGCAACCGCAGACCACATGTATGGCGTTGTGTGGGAAAGTGGTTTGCTGATGGCAACGTTGTGAACAGAGTGCCCCATGGTGGTGGTGGGCTTATGGTATGGGCAGGCATAAGCTACGGATAACGAACACAATTGCATTTTATCGATGGCAATTTGAATGGACGTAAATACCGTGACCAGATCCTGATGCCCATAGTGAGGCCCATTTTATTTACGGTATTTGTGACCAACAGATGCATATCTGTATTTCCAGTCATGTGAAATCCATAGATTAGGGCCTAATTAATTTATTTCAATTGACTGATTTCCTTATATGAACTGTAACTCAGTAAAATCTTTGAAATTGTTGCATGTTGCGCTTATATTTTTGTTCAGTATATAAATTCCTGTGGTGTTTAAATAATATCTGAGTTTTGGCATACTGTCATTTCTCATTCCATGCAAACCAATGTGGAAAATATAATTACAGTCTTCCAGCATTGAATAAAGTCTTAAAATACAGACATATATTTCACTGACTCATCTCAGATGTTTGTTTTGCAATGTCATCCTACTCTATCATTTCATCCTTTTTATTCACGCATCTAACAGGATGCTGGTGCTTCCAGCAAATGGCTGTCTTTGATCTCTAGAGAAGGGTGGAAGGATGGAAGGACGGAAGAGAGAGAGATGTGTTCATTACATTATGGCAGACTCCATCCTATCACATGCATTATGTCCCCTGGTGAAACAAGTCCAGAGCCTCAATAGATTGCTTTCTGTCAGTGAGATTTATTTTCGTAACCCTTGGAGACCTTGACTGTCAGTCAGATGACACTGTAGAGACCAAAGAGCAACAATATGATGATGCATCGGCAGTATATTCAGGTCTCATATATTCGGCAGTGTATTCAGGTCTCACTGCATCGTCACGGCAGTGTATTCAGGTATCACTGCATCATCAGGGCAATGTATTCAGGTCTCACTGCATCGTCAGGGCAATGTATTCAGGCCCCACTACATCGCCACGGTAGTATATTCAGGTCTTACTGCATCATTTCAGCAGTGTATTCGGGTCTCATTTCATCGTCTTTGCAGTGTATTCATGTCCTACTGCATCGTTTCAGCAGTGTATTCATGTCTCACTGCATCTTCACTGCTGAGACCAAGCAGTGAGACCTGAATACACTGCCGAGACAAGGAAGTGAGACCTGAATACATTGCCCTGACGATGCAGTGATACCTGAATACACTGCCGTGGCGATGCAGTGAGACCTGAATACATTGCCCTGACGATGCAGTGATACCTGAATACACTGCCGTGGCGATGCAGTGAGACCTGAATACATTGCCCTGACGATGCAGTGATACCTGAATACACTGCCGTGATGATGCAGTGAGACCTGAATACACTGCCGAGACAAGGAAGTGAGACCTGAATACACTGCCGTGACGATGCAGTGAGACCTGAATACACTGCCGCGAAGATGCAGTGAGACCTGAATACACTGCCGTGATGATGCAGTGAGACCTGAATACACTGCCGTGACGATGCAGTGAGACCTGAATACACTGCCGTGAAGATGCAGTGAGACCTGAATACACTACCGTGACGATGCAGTGAGACCTGTATACACTGTCCCAAGGGTGGATATGCAATATGCTTCCAAATGTAGGGAACACAGCAGGGACTTCAATGTATACATTATGTAAACACACCTCGGGACAGACTTTGTAAAGCAATTCTCAACTAAACAGTCTGGAATGCTTTTGTATAACTTCAATAGCTACAGTCTATTGCTTCACTTCTTATCACACCATAGCAAGTGATGTAGGAATGACATATGACATTCTTAAAAGGAAATATATCAGAGAATTAACACAGTGCCATTGGATGATAATGACCGAATAGCTGGATCATCCTACTATAGGTAATGGCAACTTGCTCCTTACAAAACCTTTCTGATAGAGTCAAGTAGCATCGAAACAGGGTCCATCACTATGTCACACTGCTTTTCTGCCAGCTAGGGTTTAACCCCATACAGAACTGATCAACATGTTCTCCATCTGCCATGCAACCCTGAAAAATCAAGAATCTACAGGTCCACAATCACTAGCTGGTACAAATGCCCAGCGGCAAGCGTAAGAGTGACAGGGGCAGGTGTAGACACACATCCCCCTAGCTACCCGTCAACATGTTTTATGATTCCAAGCATTAGAAAATTATTTCATTTTTGCCATATTTGTCTTTCTGCAACAAGAACTTCAAACGATTGACTTTCAAAATATTCCGTCTCTTTTTGTTTTTACCAGACCTCATGGAGGCTGGGGTGTCGAGGCAACAGAGGAGAGACAGGAGAGATGTTGAGGCATGCAACTAGACACTACAACACTGCTCTCTGTCTGTTGATTTGGTATTGTACACTTATGTAAAAATACACTCCCCTATGTATTTAATTGGACAGGGAAGCTAAAACTTTGGCTGTATACTCCAGCATTTTGGATATGAAATCAAACGTTATATATGAGACATAATGTCACCTTTTCTTTGAGTTTGTTTTGGTTGTGTTTCGGATTACGTTGTGCCCAATAGAAATGAATGGTAAATAGTGCATTGTGTCATTTTGGAGTCACTTTTATTGTAAATAAGAATATAATATTTTTCTGAACACTTCTACATTAATGTGGGTGCTACCATGATTACGGATAATCATGAATGAAGAGTGGATAATGTTAGGGAATAGGGTAGGTAGTTTAGACATCTCACTACCACTTCCACACTCCATCCTGCAGGGGGCGGCAGAAACCTTGTCCAAGTGCAGAGCCTGGTTGATAAGCAGATCAGTTGCAGCCAATCAAGGTGAAAGTCAGTGAGAGTCCCAGCTGGAAAAGCTGTGAAGCTACTGGTTTTCTTTGGTGGCTATGAGGCCTTTCGTATGGTTATGAGTCTTTAGTTTGGCCATGGCTTTCGTATTTTTCATTTTCGTACATATTTATGTTTTGTAACTAGGCCTAAGACCCCTACACTTAGCGAGTCAAACAATATTAGCAGGCTAGTTAATCGGTTTTGTAACTCATGATGAGTGAGAAAGGTACAGAGGCATAAATGTCATACCCCCCAAAAAATGCTAGCCTCCCCTGTTATTGGTAATGGTGAGAGGTTAGCATATTTTGGGGGCATGATCTTTGTGCATCTCAGAAACATATTCTATTCTTATTTACAATACAAGTGACTCAAAAATGACACAATACATGATTTACCATTCATTTCTATTGGGCGCAAAATAATCTGTAACACAACAAAAACAAACTGCAAATGCATCCAACAAGTTTGTAGAGTCACAAGCTTGATATAGTCATTGCGTGCTAGGAATATGGGACCAAATGCTAAACCTTTGATACACTATAAGTGAATTTGTCCCCCCATTTGACACCTTCAAATGGGGGACTATATATACAAAGTGCATTATTTGTAAATGGTAAAAGATATACGTATGAAAATATCCTCAAATATAAGGTGACATTTGAGTTATGTGCTGGAGTTACGAGCCAAATTAACAGTTTTAAATACATATGTAGTGGAGTGTATGAACTAATGCAGATGAAAGGCTTACTGTACAGTAAGTGCATGCTTCTTCTTGTCTTTCTACCATGGTGTGGTTCTAAGTTAGGGAGTCATAAGGCTGCTGCTAACATTCCTTTCCCATACTGTAACTCAGTGGAGAACAGCCTGCAGGCTGACTGTGCCACATATATTAATAATCCATAGCAGGGGCCTGAGAGAGACAGAGAGAGAGACACAGAGAGAGAGACACATAGAGAGAGACACATAGAGAGAGACACATAGAGAAAGACACATAGAGAGAGACACAGAGAGAGACAGAGAGAGAGACAGAGAGAGAGAGACACAGAGAGAGACACAGAGAGAGACACAGAGAGAGACAGAGAGAGAGACACGGAGAGAGAGAGACAGAGAGAGAGACACAGAGAGAGAGACAGAGAGAGAGAGACACATAGAGAGAGACACATAGAGAGAGACACATATAGAGAGACACAGAGAGAGACAGAGAGAGAGACACAGAGAGAGACACAGAGAGAGACACAGAGAGAGACAGAGAGAGAGACACAGAGAGAGAGAGACAGAGAGAGAGACACAGAGAGAGACACACAGAGAGAGACACAGAGAGAGACACAGAGAGAGACACAGAGAGAGAGACACAGAGAGAGAGAGACAGAGAGAGAGAGAGACACAGAGAGAGAGACACAGAGAGAGAGACACAGAGAGAGACACAGAGAGAGAGACACAGAGAGAGAGACAGAGAGAGAGAGAGACAGAGAGAGAGACACAGAGAGAGAGAGACACAGAGAGAGAGACAGAGAGAGAGAGAGACAGAGGGAGAGACACAGAGGGAGAGACAGGGAGAGAGACACAGAGAGAGACAGAGAGAGACAGAGAGAGACAGAGAAAGAGACAGAGAGAGAGACAGGGAGAGAGACAGGGAGAGAGAGAGCAAGACAAAGAGAGAGAGAGAGAGCAAGAGAGAGAAACAGACAGTGAGACAGAGAGAGAAAGAGAGAGAGAGAGACAGAGACAGAGAGAGACAGAGACAGAGAGAGCAAGACAGAGAGAGAGAGCAAGCCAGAGAGAGATTGAGAGTAAGAGAGAGAAAGCAAGAGAGAGCAAGACAGAGAGAGTGAGAGAGTGAGTGAGTGAGTGAGTGAGTGAGTGAGTGAGTGAGTGAGTGAGTGAGTGAGTGAGTGAGTGAGTGAGTGAGTGAGTGAGTGAGAGAGAGAGAGAGAGAGAGAGAATTAGCAGCGTGTCCTTCACTAGGCCTCAGAAATGCAACACTCGATCCACCGAGTGCTGCTACTGATGATACCATCTACCCCTTAGTGTGCAGGCGTGTGTGTATGTAGGGTGCTAGTTTGAATCGATGAGCTGACTAGGTGAAAAATCTGTCAATGTGCCCTTGAGCAATGCACGTAACCCTAGTTGCTCTGGATAAGAGTGTCTGCTAAATGACTAAAATGCATCCATTGTTTCCATGTGAATGTACAGCTGCAGCATTACAGTATGTGTGGTACTAGACAGACATGGGCACAAATGCTCTCAGGGTGTGGGGCCTGTGAAAACACTGTGAAAACACTGAAAATGGATGAATTTTAAGCGATATCCAGGCTGAAGGAAGTGACACTTCTTCTAATGCAAACTATCTATTTCCCCGCGCTCATCATCACACAACACAGCATACTGGAGGGAGGGACATGCTGTTCGCATTGTAATGTCAAACATCTCCCTCCACGGAAGCATAAACAGTACACAGACCTAACAACCATTTCACAATTTCAGCTCAGATATCCATTAAGCTTGGGGAGCTAGTGTAGGTCTTCAAGTGTCCAGCAAGGTTACTAATCACACCATTGCAGAACCATTTTCAAGTCCACCTGTCATTGTCAGCAGGTGACTTCACTTGGGGAGCTTTTCCACTTGTAAGTGTAGAACTTGAAAGAGACCATCTCTCTCAGGAAATGACCCGTTACTACCATGAATATCGACACATTTCAATCACCAGTCATCAATAAAATACATGCAGAGTAAGTGATCATTCTTATTCTGCCACTTTTCACAGCCATAATAACTGGGGCATGTATGAGCCAGCAGACAAACAGACATAGATATCGGCCTTCATTACAATAACCACTGGCAGGACACCTTGTTATGACTGTTTTGACATCTTGTGGCCAAAGAGGGAAACAACAGCTAGAAAAAGAGAAACTGACAGTTTAGATTGTTCAACCTGCACCAAATGTCACACGGTGTTACGCAAGCTAATCCCAAGACATTCAGTGGTGTAGCGAGCTTAAGCAGCACGCTAGCTTTTCAATCACACTGGCCTCAACATACTACAATTTACTGTCGATTTAAGGGAGACATACTACCTCAATCCAGAACCCCTTAAATGACATCTATCTTACTTTGGTCGAAACAACAACCATAGCTCTACACATGACATGTCCTCCTAATCATCAGCCAAATGAACAATAACAAAACACTGGAATATTCACATCCACTGATTTTAATTTGCTGAGTAAAAAATAACAGAAATGGAGAAAGGATACCAGCACTGTGATTCACACAACCAGAGAATGAAATACATATTATGAATCTGACCTGAAAGTGCAGAATTATGGTCCATATCAATCCCAGCGTCAATTTGGGATTCCCGTCTGTGATGTCATCATTCCTGATGTTAACCAGCTTGACCTGAGGACAACAGTTATAAACAGCTGTGTAATAAGCATGATACACACAAGTGATGCATTCCAAATCTACATAAACTTCTACAGTATAAGAAATGTATTATATTGTTTTGTAAAGCACATTAATTCTTAGCACGCTAAAGTTAACGTCTCTGAAAAACAGCTGGAGTCTCTATTTCCAAAACCTAATAATACTGTATGTCTTCAACTGGTAATACACAGTGTACAAATACACACGAGTGAGAATTTGAATTTGTTCATCAGTATTAGTGTCGTACTCACTGTAACAGATCATTTTTAATCCTCATTAAAAAAAGATGCATAAATATTCTGAGGGTAATGTCTTTCCTCTTGGAAATCCCCAAAACAGATTCTCTCCATCTGCTCGTCGCAGGCCTGGACAACTCCAGTCCTCTGGGACCTGATTGGTGTCACAGTTTTGTCCCAGCCCCAGCTAACACACCTGACTCCAATAATCAATTAATCATGATCTTCAGTTAAAAATGCAATTAGTTTAAATCAGCTGTGTTTACTAAGGATGGGGGGAAAATGGGACACCAATCAGGCCCCTGAGGACTGGAATTGCCCAGGCCTGTGACTTGTGCTACCACCCTCTGATGACTCAACACTATACACGCCAGCTACTACAGGGAAATCTCTGCAACAATTAATAAAGAGCTGCAGTTAGTTTTAGAATGGGTGGCAAGGAATAAGTTAGCACAAACTATTTCAAAAACTAAAAGCATTGTATTTGGGACAAATCATTCACTAAACCCTAAACCTCAAATAAACCTTGTAATAAATAATGTGAAAATTGATCAAGTTGAGGTGACTAAACTGCTGGAAGTAACCCTGGAGTGTAAACTGTCATGGTCAAAACACTAAGATCAGGAGAAGTCTGTCCATAATAAAACGCTGTTCTACCTTCTCAACAGCACTATCAACAAGGCAGGTCCTACAGGCCCTAGTTTAGCCGCCCTTGGACTACTGTTCAGTCGTGTGGTCAGGTGCTACATAGAGGGACTTAGGAAAATTACAACGGGCCAAGAACATGGCAGGGCACGGCTGGCCCTGAAATGTACACAGAGAGCTAACATTAATGACATGCATGTCAATCCCTCATGGCTCAAAGTAGAGGACAGATTGACTTCATCAATACTTGTATTTGGAAGAAGTGATGACATGCTGAATGCACAAGCTGTCTGTTTAAACTACTAGCACACAGCTCAGACACCCATCCATACCCCACAAGACATGCCACCAGAGGTCTCTTCACAATCCCAAAGTCCAGAACAGACTATGGGAGGCGCACAGTACTAGATAGAGCCATGACTACATGGAACTCTATTCCACAATACTAGATAGAGCCATGACTACATGGAACTCTATTCCACAATACTACATAGAGCCATGACTACATGGAACTCTATTCCACAATACTACATAGAGCCATGACTACATGGAACTCTATTCCACAATACTACATAGAGCCATGACTACATGGAACTCTTTTCCACAATACTACATAGAGCCATGACTACATGGAACTCTATTCCACAATACTACATAGAGCCATGACTACATGGAACTCTATTCCACAATACTACATAGAGCCATGACTACATGGAACTCTATTCCACAATACTACATAGAGCCATGACTACATGGAACTCTATTCCACAATACTACATAGAGCCATGACTACATGGAACTCTATTCCACAATACTAGATAGAGCCATGACTACATGGAACTCTATTCCACAATACTACATAGAGCCATGAACTCTATTCCACAATACTACATAGAGAACTCTGGAACTCTTTTCCACAATACTACATAGAGCCATGACTACATGGAACTCTTTTCCACAATACTACATAGAGCCATGACTACATGGAACTCTATTCCACAATACTACATAGAGCCATGACTACATGGAACTCTATTCCACAATACTACATAGAGCCATGACTACATGGAACTCTATTCCACAATACTACATAGAGCCATGACTACATGGAACTCTATTCCACAATACTACATAGAGCCATGACTACATGGAACTCTATTCCACAATACTACATAGAGCCATGACTACATGGAACTCTATTCCACAATATACATAGAGCCATGACTACATGGAACTCTATTCCACAATACTACATAGAGCCATGACTACATGGAACTCTATTCCACAATACTACATAGAGCCATGACTACATGGAACTCTATTCCACAATACTACATAGAGCCATGACTACATGGAACTCTATTCCACAATACTACATAGAGCCATGACTACATGGAACTCTATTCCACAATACTACATAGAGCCATGACTACATGGAACTCTATTCCACAATACTACATAGAGCCATGACTACATGGAACTCTATTCCACAATACTACATAGAGCCATGACTACATGGAACTCTATTCCACAATACTACATAGAGCCATGACTACATGGAACTCTATTCCACAATACTACATAGAGCCATGACTACATGGAACTCTATTCCACAATACTACATAGAGCCATGACTACATGGAACTCTATTCCACAATACTACATAGAGCCATGACTACATGGAACTCTATTCCACAATACTACATAGAGCCATGACTACATGGAACTCTATTCCACAATACTACATAGAGCCATGACTACATGGAACTCTATTCCACAATACTACATAGAATGACTACATGGAACTCTATTACAATACTACATAGAGCCATGACTACATGGAACTCATTCCACAATACTACATAGAGCCATGACCATATGGAACTCTATTCCACAATACTACATAGAGCCATGACTACATGGAACTCTATTCCACAATACTACATAGAGCCATGACTACATGGAACTCTATTCCACAATACTACATAGAGCCATGACTACATGGAACTCTATTCCACAATACTACATAGAGCCATGACTACATGGAACTCTATTCCACAATACTACATAGAGCCATGACTACATGGAACTCTATTCCACATAAGGTAACTGACGCAAGCAGTAGAATCAGATAAAAAAAACAACTGATGAAATGCACCTTATGGAACAACGGGGACTGTGAAGAGACACACACACAGGTACAGACACACACACAGGTACAGACACACATACACATGATAAGAGACGCACTCTACACACACTTGCACATGGATGTTGTATTGTGAATATGTGATAGTAGCCTGAGGGAACACACTAAATGGTAAAGTGTTATGCAATGTAATGTCATGTAATAATGTAAATTGTATGTAACTGCCTTAATGTTGCTGGGCCCCAGGAAGAAGAGCTGCTGCCTTGGCATGGATCCTTAATAAATACAAATAGCAACTGAAGCGGTGTCACTAAATCCTAGGTATTATTCTGTGGCCTTGAGTCCACACCTATACACCACAATGGGGCTCTATAGTGTGGTGGTTTATGTACTAGTACACAATGAATGTGATGTCATGTTGTCATTCTAATAAACTAATGCAGTTTAATATTGTTCCCATACATTCATCATTCCCTACGCAAAGTGTTTGTATTGTAGATGATTGTCTGAAACTGCTACTGTGCTGGAATAGGCCATGATGTTTAAAACACTGCCTTTCATTGATATGCATGACAATCCCTGTCATAAGCAGAAATAAACACAACTTAATTTAATTATGCACTGAATTATTCTTATTCAGTTGTTCAGCAATAGTCAAACTGGAAACAAAGACAGTTCATTGCAATGTTGATGGCACCTCTATCCTTATTATGATACATTCTAGCTGTACATCCACAGCAGGACAGAACAATGGCGTGGTTGTCATTGTCCATTTTTGTTTATGAATATGTATGAGGTGTGACTGGGGATTGGTGTGTCATTAAAACAATGGCATAACTGAACGATCTATGAATCCTTTGTCTCAGGTGTTGGGTTGCTCTCAATGACGTGATGTCTGGCAGGCCGTAGCTGACCACTGCACACTGTTCTCCATCCCGATCACTTCCTGACTGTGGTGGATGTGGGGGAGGGGCAAACAGAGATGTAATCACCGTTGGGAGATGGTTTCCGTATGCCCTCTATTGTGAGTCATGATGAGGGAGGTATTGAATCCATTATGAGGTAATGAAGTTGGCTGTACATGTCGTGTATGAGCAGTGTTACCGTTTTGATGTGGACATACAGTTCCAACAGGTTCTCACAGTCTCACTGCAGAATTAGATGTTTATCCACGTTTCTTCAAGTGTCACATTTTGAAGTTGATCCAAACGTCAAATTTCAAAGTGCTTTTGACACCCTGGGTTGCTCCTTTTAACCTTGTATCGTTGCATTTCTTAAGTTTAGTCACTCATTCTGAATGGTTAAGGTAAGGATTAAGGTTTGGGATAGGGATAAACCTTAACCATTCAGACTAAACTTAAGGAAAGGGTTAAGGTTTGGGATAGGGATAAACCTTAACCATTCAGACTAAACTTAAGGAAAGGGTTAAGGTTTGGGATAGGGATAAACCTTAAGTTTAGTCACTCATTCTGAATGGTTAAGGTAAGGGTTAAGGTTTGGGATAGAGATAAACATTAAGTTTAGTCACTCATTCTGAATGGTTAAGGTAAGGGTTAAGGTTTGGGATAGGGATAAACATTAAGTTTAGTCACTCATTATGAATGGTTAAGATAAGGGTTAAGGTTTGGGATAGGGATAAACATTAAGTTTAGTCACTCATTCTGAATGGTTAAGGTAAGGGTTAAGGTTTGGGATAGAGATAAAACAGTGTCCCCTCCCCCACTGGGTTTGAACATCATCATGGGATTACGCCCAACCCCGTCCACAAGGCACTCGTCTCCTTGACTGTAATAGTGCTCACTGTTGCCCCCTAGTGACTGGTTGATAAGGCATTTTCTGACATCCTCAGGACATTGATAGACATCCAATTTCGAAGTCAATCTTTATCTCCCTGGACATACAGTATGCTTTATTTTCATAGCTTTACATGATGGATTGGTTAACAGAAAATTAGCTTACATATTTTAAGTTCTACCATTCTGGCACATGTGATTGGTCCTTACCTGCCGCCTCTTTAAGAAGTCCAGGGCTATCTGTACATTCTGGAGTCTGTGGAACCGCATCCTCCCTTTCTCCCGAGGCTGTGGGCATAGAGGAGGAATGGGAAGAGCGGGTCATGTTAGTGACGTTGCCATGTGGTCTCTCCCTTTCCAAGGACCAGGGACTCACCACACCATTAGTAGTATGAGGACACAGGACATGCTGCTGCCAGGGTCTTACCCACTCATCTGCTGAGGGAAAGAGAGAAAAACCAAAAGGGAGGGAACCAACAAATCCGGATCCAGGGCGGTCATTGGCCAATTCCACAGTAACATAGTTACACTGAAACTCAGATTTTTAACTTTAAAATATATGTCAAACAAAAACCAATGATTGCAAAGTCAACAAACCATACAACTCTATGCACAAGAATTACTTTTAAAAATTTCCACTGAACGTTTTACAAAACACATTTTATTGAAGAACAGTGCAGTCATTCTCTTAACAAACTTTGCATTTGCACTTTTCTTCAAGTTCTTCATTGTTTTTTGTTTGACATACATTTTAAAGTGAAAAATCTGAGTCTCAGCGTCACTGTTACCATGGAATTGGCCTGCTACAAATCACTGCTATTACCACACACTGTATTTACTAGATAGAAAATAAATGTGTCTATGTCCTCCCAAACTGAACTGACAGAACACATCATCTGACATATTTCACCATTCACAACTACAGTAATAATGACAAAAGGCTAAACATGAAGCTATAAACCAGTGTGTCTGAGTGATAAACTCATTCCAATGAGGACCTTTCCCAAATCCAAAAAGCATCTAGGATGAATTTAGCTGTGAGGTAAAACACCTGAAAATGTGTCATTTTGTGAGCAGAGAGCCAAACTCCTGCGAAAGACACCCGTGGACAATGGGAGGTTACAGCTCAAGTTAATGAGATGGAAACTGCGTCACAAGCCAGGCAGTCCCCTGACAACCCGGGATTGAGCTACAGCAAAGCCCTCTGGATTCAGTCATTACTCTCCTGGCTAGACAAGAGAAGAGGCGGAGGGACCCCTTTCACCACAAAAGCCTTTTCCTCAACGGCTCACTCTCCTTTAACTCAGCACGTTCAGTCAAGTGGCTTGGTTTTTGGTATACACTAAATACATTAGAAAGCCACTATCTGATGAAACATGTCCAATGGTTCATAAATGTTGACGTTCAGTTTGATTGTATGGCTCAATGATGCACAAAGCTACTGAGGTTGGACTTAAAGACCCAGGCGGAGCTCTTATGAACCACATAATAATGTTACGTGTTTCAAATGTGACTGAGTTGTGCCAGCGCTTGCAATCCTATCCAAGACTGAAGTGCATGGTGTTTCTCCTTTACTTTCCTATGGCATGTACAATACCAGTTTGTTGTTGTTGAGAAAAATTGAACATGAGCCTGGGCCTTTAGCTCATAAGGCGAGTGCATTGCCATCATGTAATCCATCTCAGCTTGTCAGCTAGCATTTCTAAAGCAATACAGTGGGCCTACTCCCTAGTCTACACAGCAGCATTGAGCACAGAGTTGCTTCTATCATACAATCTACGAGAAAAAAAACTTCACCTAGCCAACTACGGTCCACTAAAGTGAAAAGCCTGTGGAGGGATTGTTGTTCCACTCTCATTAATGTCCACGGCACTCGCTGCATTAGTTGTGTTACAAGGGGGAGGATGGTGAACCACACCTACCCCCTTATCATCATCCTGCTCATGTCCATGCTGCTCAACCGCACATGCTTCTGCCGAACTCACCAACCGCAACGTCTTGAGGAAATCACGCTCCCTTGGCTTACCAGACCGAGTTAACGTGAGCGCAAGAAAGAAACACACAAGGGAGAGACAAATAGACATGGACACAAGTTGGACAAATAAAAAGGAGGACATAAAGTGAAACAATCCAATACAGAAGAAACAGAGGAGAGGAGGAAGAGGGTAGAGAGGAAACAGGATGTAAACAAAAGAGAGTACTACTACTTCGAGGAGAAAAAATCAGCTTCACCTATTTTAGAGGGAACCTCATTTCTCCTCACATGAGTTACAGAGATGCTGTTGCACGTCACCAAACAACGGTGACATCAGAAATGATTGTGATTCATTTTCATATTCTCTAATGCAGGCATACAACCCTGTTCCTGGGGAGTTCCAGCCCTAATCTAGCGCTCCTGATTCTAACAATTAGCCGGATGATAGATAAGCTGAATCAGGTTAGTTACAACTGAAAGTGTAGTTCTCACGGAACAGGATTGGAAAGGCAAGCTCTATTGTGATGACATTTTGAGTGATCCGAACTGAAGTGATCATGATTCCTTGTCTACCTCTCCCATCCATAATCAGGCAGTGTTTTGTTTGGAACACAATGACACAACAAATGTTGTAAACAAGCATCCCACTGGGCACAGACGTCAGTTCAATGTCTAGTTTTGATTGACATTTGGTTGAGTTATCAACTAACGTGAATTCAATGTCACCCTGTCATTGGATTTAGGCTAAAAGTTAGGTGGAAAAAACCTACATTCCCTTATGTTGATGACTTGCAAATCCAATCAGTTTTCCACATTGATTCAACATCATCACATCGAATGTTTGGGTTGAAATTACGTGGAAACAACGTTGATTCAACCAGTTTTTGACCAGTGGGATTGCAGTTGGTTTCCCCCTCGCCTTGAAGCATATATGGTCTTGGGGCATTTTCACATATCTGTTCGACACTAACTGTAGGATATACTGTATATATGGACTTTAGGTGTATGTAAAAACCAAATCAATTCTGGTCCTTGACCAAGAGGTTCAGGATCCAGGACGTGATTTATAAACAATACAATTATATAGCATGTCTGGTAAAGTGAAAACATCATAAAAATGTTTTGCGTGAAGAAAATTGTAGTTTTTTGAAATTCTCATAAATGCACCGTGATACTGCTCCAGTGTACAGACTAATATACGAAAACACCCATTACGTTAATCAGAATCACACAATGGAATGAATTGTGTTATCTTGGGGTTTAGTAGCAAGGCAATCCATAGCCTATAATGTACATCTCTGTTCTAACTTTTCTTTCAAGAACGCAGATACAGTTCCCAAAATAAAACTGTCTAGCACAATTAAAAATGACACCCTATTCCCTATAAATCAAATCAAATCACATTTTATTGGTCACATACACATATTTAGCAGATGTTATTGCGGGTGGATTATTATTATTTTTTATGTCTGTCGGCGCCATCCTGCATTTTTGCATGGGCTCTGGTCAAAAGTAGTTTCCTAGGGAATAGGGATCCATTTCACATACCCTCTGACTCATCATGTACACAGGCTGCATTACCATGACAACACAGTACTCACCAATGACTGGCCAGTCAGGACCTCCAGCAGTGAGATCAGGTTATGTCCATCTCGTAGGTCTTCATACAGGTCATTAACATGCTTCCGGACCTAAAGGCCAGAGGAAAGGAAAGTTCATATAACAATATGATGTATAGCATTTGGCAGATGCTTTTATCCAAAGGGACTCACAATCATGCAGGCATATATTTTAAGTACGGGTGGTCCCGGGAATCGAACCTACTATCCTGGTGTTTCAAGCGCCATCAAATCAAATCACATATTATTTGTCACAAGTGCCAAATCCAACAGGTGTAGGCTTTACAGTGAAATGCTTACTTACGAGCCCTTTCCCAACAATGCAGTTCAAAAATAAGAAACAGAGGCCTCCCGGGTGGTGCAGTGGCCTCGGGCACTGCATCGCAGCGTCAGCTGTGCCACCAGAGACTCTGGGTTCACGCTCAGGCTCTGTCACAGCCGGCCATGACCGGGAGGTCCGTGGGGCGACGCACAATTGGACTAGCATCGTCCGGGTTGGCCGGTAGTGATATCCTTGTCTCATCGCGCACCAGCGACTCCTGTGGCAGGCCGGCGCAATGCGCGCTAACCAAGGTTGCCAGGTGCAAGGTGTTTCCTCCGACACATTGGTGCGGCTGGCTTCCGGTTTGAATGCGTGCTGTGTTAAGAAGCAGTGCGGCTTGGTTGGGTTGTGTTTCGGAGGACGCATGGCTTTCTCCTGTACAGGAGTTGTAGCGATGAGACAAGATAGTCATTACTAACAATTGGATACCACGAAAAAAATCTAATTTAAAAAAGAAAACAAGAAACATTTGTACAAAATAGTAACACAATTAAATATCAATAACGAGGCTATATACAAGGAGTACCAGTACCGAATCAATGTGCAGGGGTACGAGGTGTTGCGGTTATTGAGGTAATACAATATGTAGGTTGGGGTAAAAGTGATTCGACAATCAGGATAGATAATACACAGAGTAGCAGCAGGATATGTGAGTGTGAAAATGTGTGTGCGTTGGAGTGTCAGTGTAGTATGTGTGCGTATGTGGGAAGGCGTATTGAACATGATGAGCATGGATACCTATTGGGATATTTAAATCAGACCTGTGTCAATTTAGTTTGAAGTTTGCACTTTTGAGACTATTCCATTGGTTCCATTGTAGCGTGTAAACTAAATCAAGTGCATTTCAGTCATTTCAAAGCATTTGACGTAATGTATTTGACCCAGGTCTGATTTGAATCTCAAAACATTTACAGTATATTGCCTGACTGAAACTACAATTAGGCCTTAAACAACCTTATTTCCTATTTTTACAGACTGTGATTTATCACCATTTTAATTAGTATATTTTACATGAGGCCGAATCAGGATACTTGTTATTTGACCCAATTTTACTGCAAGGAATTCTAATTGGTCAACCACAGGCTAGGGTCGGGGGTTATAAATTACATCCTGTCACTTTGTTCTGGGGAGAGAATCACTGAGGACAGGAAGAATTAACATCTACTTCTCAGCATCACATCAATGATTTGTCCTCTTTGAATAAACATATTTTTCTCCCCCTGATTTGCTTAGGAGTCTGTGTTATTGAAGAGTAAAATCAGCTGCTGACACAATGGCAAAGTAATCTTTGACAGACAAAGTACAGACGTTCAACCTTTGAATGTGCTCTGGATTAAAGTTAGGGTGATACTACTATCCTTCCTGCATACAGAGCAGCTGCCCCTCCCTCTTCCCATTCAATCTGAGCCTCTTATATACTTCCACTCTGTCAAAATCAAAGAAAAGCCACACCTCTCCATGTGCTTATTTTAACACGTGCTGACCTTTTGAGTTATCCATAACCTGTTTTAGAAAACCTGACTAACAGGGACTTGTCTGTCTTTCTTCACAAAAGGCTTGTAACGGCAATGGTAGCACCGTGCTGAGTTGATGATATAGTTACACCCAAAAGGAGAAGACCTGACAAAGACAAGAAGCCAAAAAGCTCCACTGACTGTGACTGACATGCTGCAAAGAGGCTGGGAATCAGGGTTATATGGTCTTAACATTTCTCTCTAAGACACAACAGCAAAGGCTTTATCAAAAGCATTCCAATCAGGTTCCCCTTCAGACACTAGAGCCTCTGAATAACAGAGGGAGCACATGGCTATGCCACATATCCATGGCCCTCAAAGCACTTCATCCTGCCCCATACTCAACAACTCCAGACCAGTCCTAGGCTTTCTCCTCCCAGTAGGCCACTCTCCCTTTCTTCCTGTCCTGGATACCACTAGGCCTGTGAAATCCCCCGGCTGCCCGGTGACCAGCTTTTACGGAGACCAGGTGCCAGACCCCTCTCATCTCCACATAACCCCAGCTAACAGGCACAGTTATATTGTTTGTATATCATTGTACTTAACTTTGGAACATAATGTTGTCATATTAAATGACAGCATGTTCCAATTCCTGCCAATATCCAGCAACTTCACACAGCCACTGAAGAAGAGTGGAATAACATTTTTTTTTAAATTATTATTATTTATTTATTTGTACTTTTATTTAACTAGGCATGTCAGTTAAGAACAAATTCTTATTTACAATGACAGTCTACCCCGGCCAAACCCTAACCCGGGCGATGCTGGGCCAATTGTGTGCCACCAATCACGGCCGGTTGTGATACGGCCTGGAATCTAAACAGGAGCTGTAGTGACGCCTCGAGCACTAAGATCAACACCATGATCAAGTCTATGCGAAGAAGATGTGACGCGCTGAACGAAGCAAATGGGGGTCACACCAGATATGGACTTGTTTTGTGATCCACGCCCCTACCTTTTTTTAAAGCTAACTGTGACCAAAATATGCATATCTGTATTCCCAGCAATGGAGGCTTCTTAGGGGAATTTAATAACAATGAAAATAGTGAAACATTAAAAAAGTTATCCTTTTTAGATAAAACTATACTAAATATATTCACGCCATCAAATAATTGATTAAAACGCACTGTTTTGCAATGAAGGTCTACAGTAGCCTCAAAAGCACTCTGTAGTGTAGCACTATAGTGTAGTCGGAGGACAGTTAGTTTCTGTCCTCCTCTGGGTACATTGACTTCAATACAAAACAACTTCTGGGTCAACTTCTGGAGGACATCCTCCAGACTATCAGAGCTCTTGCCGCATGAACTGATGTTGTCCACCCAATCAAAAGATCAGAAAGCACTGAAAGCATAAGCTACTGCTATCTAGCACTGCAATGCATAAAGTGTGGTGAGCAGTTGACTAAGGCAATATTTGAACAGTGATGAACAAATTAATGTATTTTACAAAATTAAGGAGGAGAGAGAGATTGAGAGGCAGAGAGAGAGAGAAAGAGAGAGAGAGAGAAAGATAGAGGAGAAAATTACAGCTACAGCTGAAGTTCAGGTAAGGAAACCATTGGTTGTATTTTTATTTACTATAATTTAGTTAGTGAATGCAGCTTGCTAGATTAGCCTACTCAAACACCAGGCTCAAACAGAGAGGGATGATATGTTAGCTAGCTGGCAATGGCTATTCAACACGGGAACTCTTCCAAGTCAAGGTAAGCTTTTGGTTTTATTCATTTATTGCCACTGGGGCCCACCGGTGTAACTGCTAAACTGCTTTCTGACTGTACACTGTACTGTATGATTTAGCGGGTTTACTAACTCATTCATTCTAATATCTATGTTGACTATGACGTTAGTTAATATGGTGACAATAATGTAGGCTGGCTGTGTGTAGCAGTTAGTGGTTATGATATGAAGGTTTTGCTTGGAAAGGTTTTTTCACCTGGTCACAGAAAAGGTGAGAGGAGGAGAGCACGCAGATAGGTTCTATAAGGAATTAAATATACAATGAGCAAAGTGATCATGCTGTTTGTATCTGGCTGCTGTGAAAGTGAACTGTGATTGCGTGTAATCAGGGGTGTATTCATTCCGCCAATCCTGTGGAAAAATGTTTCTTAAACAGAAACAAAAGGAACGAAAAGGGGATAAACATACCTGAATCTGTCCAATAGAAATTCACATTTGCAACTGTTGGACTAATGATTACACCGCATATTAGCTAGATCCAGGCAAGAGTGTGCAAGGCGTTATTGAATGTGCCACTGTCTGTCACCTTGATTACTCAAAATTCTCTCGAGCTGTGGACCTACGTTGTAAACTTTCATTCATAGGCTAGGTTGTAGCAACCTCATGATGGGTACAGGGAAAATTTGAGTATCATGTAGTAGCCTAAACCTATCGATATTACATTGAACTGGGTGAATGGAATAAGAATGACAGTCATCCAATATGTTGTAATAGAAATAAGGCCATGCACTTTAAAAAAATTATCATCCTTCCTCATCTTAAACGGCACTGACCACCACTGATTCACAGTCATGTGAAATGCATAGATTAGGGCCTAATGCATTTATTTAAATTGACTGATTTCCTTATATGAACGGTAACTCAGTAAAATCTTTCAAATTGTTGCATGTTGTGTTTATTTCTTTGTTCAGTGTAGGGCTGTCCCCGACCCCAAACAATATTGTCCGACCGAGAGCAGTCCTGTTCTTTTGACCAATCGATTGTTCTAAATGTTTAACCTTATTTTCCACATATAGACAGACACACGCTAAATGTTTGAATAAAATCAACTACATATGTACTGAGCTTGTCTGATGCTTTAAGTACACTGTTTGATTAAATAATTAAGGCACACAAATGACTCAAAAAGGAGCCCAATGGTCACACTGTGTTAAAAAAAATGACAGCGAGTGCCAGTGTGACTGGCGTACATTGTCTTGCTCTTCGCCCTAATGCAGCGAAATTCGTCTAAATGTTTACATTTATTTTTCCATATATACAAATACACATGCTATGTGTTTGAATAAAATCCACTACATACTGTATGTACTGAGCTTGTCTGATGCCTTAAGTACACTGATTGATTAAATAATTAAGACATACAATTGACTTAAGAAGGAGCCCAATGGTGACACTGACAGCGAGTGCATGTGTGACTGGAGTACGTTGTCTCGTTCTCCGCCCTAATGCAGCGAATAGGCACCACAGCACAGCAAGTATTTATTGCGCTGTCCGTGCTGAAGCTGTAACATCATTACAGCCGTTTAGTTTCTAACTTGTTTCTGACTGAAAAGTTCTGTTACCAAAACATTCCCTGCTCTCTTTACGTGAAACATGTAAGCATCGTATGCATGTGACCAATAGAGCCTGACCTATAGCTTATCGTAATCACATCAGTAAATTGGTATTAACAAACTCTGAACATGGCAACAAGTGACAGCAAAATGGTTGTGGGGGACCTTAAAAATAAACTTGAAACGGACAGGAGTTAAAGGGGAAGTCAGATCTGTGGAAGGAGGGTATATGAGCAAGCATTGCATGAGTATTAAGTGTGCCAAACAGTTGCTGTTAGATTACAATATTATTATTAATTCTGACCATTTGTAACAGTGTAAACAACACTAAATAAATAAGTGTACCGGAGAGTCTGTTCTAACGGGAAAAATAATAACATATAAAGCCTTTATTACAGCCCAGCGACGGTTAAAAACAGCCGAATCTGCTTTATCTGACATTTTGCCGTTGCATGAGGCTTGGTGCTCACAGAATCAGTAGGCTATTAATTAAACAAACACTCAAACAGACAACAGAAGCAAGATCTGTCTTATTTCTGTAGATATGTATGGATGATTTATAAAGCCAGGCACATTTAACTGAAAGGCTATTGATTATAGGACCTAATTAAGTTGGGCTTTCCTCTCTCCTCAATTATCTTAGACAATTAGGCTAAGGCAAGGACTGTTTCCTCGTCTCTGCTGCTGCTGCCTCCACCACATTGTTCTCCCAATATGCTGCATAACTTTGCTATTATGCACATAGCAACATATGGAAAGGCACCAATTATACGGTGCACTTTGTTAGCTTCGGGGGTTTACAACAACTTTGCCTTCGACCAAATCAAGCAGGTTAAATCAATTGAATATGTGACGAAAACAGGATTATAACCTGCTCCCTTTGCACATTACACAACAAACAGACATGGATTTTCATGCATAATAACACATTTCATTGAAATATTTAATGCTTGCTCATATGGAAAAGTGGGGAATGTATCATTTGTGAAGACAGAGAGTGCATGCAGACACTTGTTGCTCTGCCTCCATGACTAGGTGTTCCCTAATTCCACAGCAAATGAACCAGAGTAATTTAGATTCCTGCTGAGTAAACCAAAACGACTCGGTACATGTACACTGCACCATGAGATGGGTGGAAGACATGTAGGCAGGACAAACTCTGACAAGCTAGCAACAACCATCTCCGATTGGCACCTCTGCTCGAGATCTGTCATCAGTAGTGGCAATAAGTGGCTGAGGATAAACGGCGGTCTTTAATGGATTATTCCCTGCATCGGGTAATTACACAGTGTATTTCATCTTCATGGAAACTGACAGGGCTAAAACATGAAACAGCCTGTCGTTCTATTATCATTACCATCATACCATCACTCCTGTGTGTTGTAGAAACAGTAACCATTTCAACACAGAATGGCTGAAAGGTGATGACAGAGAAGTGGATGGACAATACGATAATTAGGCAGTGAGGTATGTGAGAAATCATCTACCTACGGGACCGGATTCATACACAACAAGAGTCCTACTGCCATGGGAAAAGCAAAACAGATTCATCTACATGCCTAGACTGAACCTAGCTAACACTGTACATGTGATGAATTGGGTTACAGGAAGAATCCATTTAAAAACTACATGTTGGTATTGGACTTTCAAGAAGCAAAGTGTCACTTGCCACGTCATCATGATGTCCATCATCTTCATGAAAATCCAAAGTCTTGAAAACTGGACTGCTGACATGCAAACCATTTTTGGACAATATTAACAGTGAACCAATGAAACAACATACCAACATGTAGTTTTTGAGTGGATTTGTCCTTTAAGACTGGTGCAGGCCACAATATTAAAACAATGTTCTCTCTCATATTACATTAAATCTCTTATTATATTATTGATATGGCAGGCCAAATAAAGACTCCCCAATCAAATAAAAGGAAAGATGAATCAAATGAACGCTACACTCTTAGAAAAAATGGTTCCAAAAGGGATCTTCGGCTGTCCCCCATAGAACAGTGGTCCCCAAACGTTTTATAGTCCCGTACTACTTCAAACATTCAACCTCCAGCTGCGTACCCCCTCTAGCACCAGGGTCAGTGCACTCTCAAATGTTGGTTTTTGCCATCATTGTAAGCGTGCCACACACACACTATAAAAAATCAAACTCGATTTATCACATGCGCAGAATACAAGTGTAGACTTTACTGTGAAATGCTTACTTACAAGCCCTTAACCAACAGTGCAGTTCAAGAAGAAGAAAATAGTTACCAAGTAGACTAAAATAAAAGGTAATAATGAAAAGTAACACAATAAGAATAACAATAACGAGGCTAAATACAGGGGCCACCGGTACCAAGTAAGTGTACGGGGTAGAGGCTAGTTGAGGTAATCTGTACATGTAGGTGGGGGTGAAGTGACTATGCATAGGTAACAAACAAACAGCGAGTAGCAGCAGTGTACAAAAGGAGGGGGGAGGTCAATGTAAATTGTCTGGTAACGATTTTATGAATTGTTCAGCAGTCTTATGGCTTGGGAGTAGAAGCTGTTGAGGAGAATTTTGGACCTAGACTTGGCGCTCCGGTACCACTTGCCAAGTGGTAGCAGAGAAAACAGTCTATAACTTGGTTGACAGGAGTCTCTGACAATTTTATGGGCTTTCCTCTAACAATGTCTATTACATAGGTCCTGGATGGCAGGAAGCTTGGCCCCAGTGATGTACTGGGCCATTCGCACTACCCTCTGTAGCGCCTTACGGTCAGATGCCGAGCTGTTGCCATACCTGGCGGTGATGCAACCGGTCAGGATGCTCTTGATGGTGCAGCTGTAGAACCTTTTGAGGATCTGGGGACCCATGACAAATCTTTTCAGTCTCCTGAGGGGGAAAAGTTTTTGTCGTGCCCTCTTCATGACTGCCTTGGTATGTTTGGACCATGATAGTTTGTTGGTGATGTGGACACCAAGGAACTTGAAACTCTCAACCCACTCCACTACAGCCCCGTCGATGTTAATCGGGGCCTTTTCGGCCTGCCTTTTCCTAGAGTACGATCAGCTCCTTAGTCTTGCTCACATTGAGGGAGAGGTTATTGTCCTTGCACCACACTGCCAGTTCTCTGACCTCCTCCCTATAGGCCGTCTCATCGCTGTCGGTGATCAGGCCTACCACTGTTGTGTTGTCAGCAAACTTAATGATGGTGTTGGAGTCACGCAGTGTTTGGCCACGCAGTCATGGGTGAACAGGGAATAAAGGAGGGGACTAAGTACAGACCCCTGAGGGGCCACACTGTTAAGGATCAGTGTGGCAGACGTGTTGTTGCCTACTCTTACCACCTGGGGGCGGCCCATTAGGAAGTCCAGGATCCAGTTGCAGAGGGAGGTGTTTAGTCCCAGAGTCCTTGGCTTAGTGATGAGTTTCGTGGGCACTATGGTGTTGAATGCTGAGCTGTAATGAACAGCATTCTCACATAGGTGTTCCTTTTGTCCAGGTGAGAAAGGGCAGTGTGGAGTGTGATTGAGATTGCGTCATCTGTGGATCTGTTGGGGCGGTATGCGAATTGGAGTGGGTCTAGGATGCTGTTGATGTGAGCCATGACCAGCCTTTCAAACACTTCATGGCTACCAACGTGAGTGCCATGGGGCGGTAATCATTTAGGCAGGTTACCTTCACTTCCTTGGGCACAGGGACTATGGTGGTCTGCTTGAAATATGTAGGTATTCGACTTGGTCAGGAGGAAGTTGAAAATGTCAGTGAAGACACTTAACAGTTGGTCCACGCATGCTTTGAGTACACGTCCTGATAATCCGTCTGGCCCAGCGGCTTTGTGAATGTTGGCCTGTTTAAAGGTTTTGTTCACATCGGCTACCGAGAGCGTTATCATACAGTCATCCAGTACAGCTGGTGCTCTCGTGCATGCTTCAGTGTTGCTTGCCTCGAAGCGAACAGAAAAGGCATTTAGCTTGTCTGGTAGGCTCGCGTCACTGGGCAGCTTGGGTCTGGGATTCCCATTGTAGTCCGTAATAGTTCTCAAGCCCTGCCACATCCGACGAGTGTCAGAGCCAGTGTAGTAGGATTCAATCTTAATCCTGTATTGACGCTTTGCTTGTTTGATGGTTCGTCTGAGGGCATAGCGGGATTTCTTATAAGCGTCCGGATTAGTCTCCCGCTCCTTGAAATGGCAGCTCTAGCCTTTAGCTCGATGCAGATGTTGCCTGTAATCCATGGCTTCTGGTTGGATATGTATGTACAGTCACTGTGGGGATGATGTCATCGATGCACTTTTGATGAAGCCGATGACTGAGCTGGAGTATTTCTCAATGACATTGGATGAATCCAGGAACATATTTGGTCACAAGATTTGCCAAATGGAGGGCGGGGGAGAGCTTTGTATGCATCTCTGTGTGTGGAGTAGAGGTGGTCTAGGGTTTGTTTTTCCCCTGGTTGCACATGTGACATGCTGGTAAAAATTTGGTAAACTGATTTAAGTTTGCCTGCATTAAAGTCCCTGGCCACTAGGAGCGCCGCTTCTGGGTGAGCATTTTCTTCTTTGCTTATGGCCTTATAGAGTTGGATGAGAGCGGTCTTAGTGCCAGCTTTGCTTTGTGGTGGTAAATAGACGGCTACGAATAATACCGATGAGAACTCTCTTGGTCGATAGTGTGGTCTACAGCTTATCATGAGATACGCGTCTCTGTTCTGCCGGTGCATGGAAAATCCTGCTAACTCTATATTATCCATATCTTTGTTCAGCCATGTCTCGGTGAAACATAAGATGTTACATGTCCCGTTGGTAGGTTCATCTTAATCAAAGGTTAATCGTAGGTCATATACGATACATTTATTAAACGTAAGAATGAGTGTGAGTTTTTGTCAGAACCCAGCTCGTGGGAAGTGACAAAAAGCTCTTATAGAACCAGGGCACAAATAATAATATAATAATAATCAATAATTTTGCTCATTATTTATTTTGCCATCTTACATATAAAACCTTATTTGTTCATCAAAAATTGTGAGAAACTCACCACAGGTTAACGAGAAGGGTGTGCTTGAAAGGAAGCACATACCTCTGCAATGTTGGGTTGTATTGGAGAGAGTCTCAGTCTTAAATCATTTTCCACACACAGTCTGTGCCTGTATTTAGTTTTCAGGGGAGCCGAGAATCTACTCTCACATAAGTACGTGGTTGCAAAGGGCATCAGTGTCTTAACAGTGCGATTTGCCAAGGCAAGAAACTCTGACCGCAGCCCTATCCAGAAATCTGGCAGTGGCTTCTGATTAAATTCTATTTTCACAGAACCGCTTGTTGCAATTTCGATGAGGCTCTCTTGTTTAGATATCGATAAGTGGACTGGAGGCAGGGCATGAAAGGGATAACGAATCCAGTTGTTTGTGTTGTCCATTTCTGAAAAGTACCTGCGTAATTGCACACCCAACTCACATAGGTGCTTCGATATATAACATTTGACATTGTCCGTAAGCTTGAGTTCATTTCCACACAAAATATCATACAATGATGGAAAGACTTGTGTGTTGTCCTTGTTAATGAAGACAGAAAAGAGCTCCAACTTCTCAATCATAGCCTCCATTTTGTCCTGCACATTGAATTTAGTTGCAGAGAGTCAAGAAAACTTTAAGCTTGTCTCTCATTTTTTTTAAATCTGTCAATACTTTGCCCCTTGATAACCAGCGCACTTCTGTAGGTTTTAAAAGCGGTACATGCTCGCTGCCCATATCATTGCATAATTCAGAAAATACATGAATGTTCAGGGGCCTTGCATTAACAAAGTTAACCATTTTCACTGTAGTGTCCAAAACTTCTTTCATGTTATCAGGCATGCCGTTGGCAGTAAGAGCCTCTCGGTGGATGCTGCAGTGTACCCAAAAGGCGACGCGTTATCACTACTCTATGTCTCCCTGTCATGGCTTTTGCGCCATCAGTAGATACCAACACATCTTGACCACCAAAGTCCATTTGATGTCACAAAGCTGTCCAGTACTTAAAAAATATCCTCTCATGTCCTGGTTTCCAATGGTTTGCAGAAGAGGATGTCTTCCTTAATTGACCCCCACGTTTGAAAACATGTAATTGTGAATTACATTTTTATTTGGTCTACCCCCCACGGCATTGCGCGTACCCCCACCCAGTTTGGGAATACCTGCATATAGGAGAATCCTTTTTGCTTCCGGTAAAACACTTTTTGGTTCCAGGTAGTACAATCCTTTTGGGATCCATGTAGAACCCTACCCAAAATGGTTCTACTTGGAACCATGTAGAACCCTTTCCACAGAGGATTCTACATGGAACCCAAAATGTTTCTATTACCTGGAACCAAAAAGTGTTTTTCCTGGAACCAAAATGGGTTCTCCTATGGGGACAGCTGAAAAACCCTTCTAGGTTCTAGATAGCACCTATTTTTCTAAGAATGTATTTCTAAAAGAGGCTCAAAGGACATTAAATTCTTACCTTCAGGAGATGTTGGTTTATCCATTTTGTAAAAGTCTTTTTCTGCACTCTGTCTCTTTCATCTGAGGAAAACACACAGAAATAAATACATTTAGGAAGGTACTTTACATACGTACATTCAGTACATCACATGAGACTGCTGAGGGGAGAAAGGCTCATAATAATGTCTGGAACGGAGCTAACCATGTGTTTGTTTTATACAATACCGTTCCAGTCATTACCACATACCTGTCCTCCCCAATTAAGGTGCCACCAACTTCCTGTGGTAAGCATGGTGTAACTTTAAGGCACACACACACACATATTCACAGAAACACACACACACACACACACAGACACAGACACACAGGAAATGGTAATTTGCATGACAAGCAGAATTGTGACATGGTATGTGTGATTTACTATATAACTCTACAGTTATTGAATGAGCCCTTCATGAATGAGCCCTTCATTCCTCTTGTCAATATATATGCTCTTATCAATATCCAACCACTGTATACATATGATTGTATTATGATTTTTCTTTGGATCCCCATTAGCTGTTGAAGAAGCAGCAGCTACTCTTCCTGGGGTCTTACTTACAAGTGGGTTCATTCCCAGTAGTCTCCAGAGAGATTGATCTTTTTGGAAGCGTAATTGAAAAGAAGTAACTTCTATGCATGAGGCCTAGCTTCCATTACTTATGATTCACTATTGTACACTGTCAACCACATTATTTTGTGTTTCTTGTATCCATGACATCCAGACTGGCCGCTTCCACATGCAGCCTCTAACAGACATCAGTCTCTCTGGGATAGAAAATGGAAAGATAAAGGCTCAATTGTAGGCTGTCAAGACAAAAACTATCACCAGCTATGCTACACAGACAAAAACATTTGCTATGAGAATCTAACAACATAGACAAAATACCTATCTAATATTTCTGTATCATTAGCCTAACAAAATCCATTACTGTACTGCAACACTGCACATGGACAGTAGGCTACTGGTCCTGAGACACACAGCTTGGGGAGAGACCCTCCATACTTACTATTACCTGTCTCACACAGAAAGACAGAGAGAAGGCTGCAGTGTGGGATTCAGGATTCAGGCCAGATGTCTGTCTGTCCTGTTTTATCTCTCTGCCTAAAGGTCCATCTGCTACAAGCACTCATAGGCATACTTTGATACCAATCACGAGCCCAGTAAATCACATTAAAAACATGACATTATAAACTTCACATTTAACAAAGCCTCTGTCTCAGCTTTAAAAACAACAACAACCCCACACAATCTGCATCTTCTTGGACTTTGGAACCAACATGCAAAAGAGAAGCTAGTCCAATTACAACAGCATTATAACACAACAAGATTTAGCTTTGGGAGGTTTTAAGATCCCCCCTGTAAATGAGAAACTAGGGCAAGCTTAAACGCTCAGTCAGCAATTGAAATTCCCAATCTTCTGAACCCGGAAGAGGATTGGAGGGAAGCAAAGCAGAAAGACACATGATACTGACCCATGCAGCACATCAACGTCACCAGGTGAGCTCTGAGCTCCCCCTCACTCCCCAGCAGGTGCCATATCTCCTTAGCCATTGTTAGCTCCCGGGGACTCTGGAGAGAGTGTATCATGGTCCTGGCAGAGGGATGTGTGTGAGCTACCAGCGTTACTAAAGGAGCAGCAACAGACTCCTCCTGTCTGCCTCGAGGGCAGCCTGCAGTTACTCCACTTTTCATCAAGCATCCAGAACGAGTTCTGTCAGGTTTTCCAACACAACTCAGTGGTCTTCTTATGTGGTTCATGTTTACTTAAGGCCACAGCACAAATGCATTTGAGGAACTAACTAATAAGGAACTTTCACTGGGGACGGGCCAAATTCTGAAATTGCATTCTTGTCCCCCCAGTTTTACCATTGGAATGTGATACAAAACGAGACAACGGTGAGCTTTCGGACAATGTGGATGTCTAATGCCTCTGAGCAGCTGGGTAGGCTGTTTGGACTTTTTATCCAACTGGATATTTAACACAAATATATACAAAAAGTTATGTCCCCACCCACTTCTAAAACCAAAGTTCCACCCCTGCTAATAATGCTCCTTAAGAAAAGGAGCAAAGGTATTTGTCTGCTTAGAAACCATTTTTTTCGAATGACATTTTAACCTGAAATGGGAAGGGGCATCATTGCAGTAGAACATAGGAATAGATATAACAATTAAAGATTCAATATGCATTTAACCCAATCAGAGAAGTCTGAATACAAATGATTAGTCTGCATTTCCACACATACAGCACATCCTACAGTGCACCGCCCACAACAGTATCAATTACTGTTTCATAAAACACATTTAGCACACTCACTTGCGCTCGTTGGGAAAAAACCACAACACCAACTGAAATCAAAACAACCACACCCTTTACTTAAGGCTGCATAAAATATGATGCCAAAATTAGCATACAAAACACAGGCAATGGCATGAGGTACATTGGTCAGTTCAGAGGCAAATACTGATGGGTGATTATTCATATAGGCCTTTCCTTAATACAGAGGTGTCTCAATGGTGCTGCCACTGTCAGTGTGTCTCAGAGGACATTTCCATGTGGTTCATCTATAAATACTATGTGTGTAAAGCTGCAGAGGATTCACTACTGGGCTGGGAGTCTGGGACTGGGAATTGCTCCACATTTTAGCGGACAGAACACAGAACATTTGGGAGAGTTAAGGCTGTCCCCGACTCAAAGAAATCTTGGTCGACCGAGAGTCGTCCTGTTCTTTCGACTAATTCGTCGAAACGTTTACATTTATTTTTTACAAATATAAACAGACACAGCCTATGTGTTTGAATAAAATCAACTACACACAGTACCAGTCAAAGATTTGGACACACTTACTCATTCAAGGGTTCATACATTACCTGGTAAAACTAATGAGCCTTACTTGAGCCCTTCTCCACGACATTGAAGTTGATCCAGCCAGTCAAGTGCAAGTTCCAACACAAGCACACACTGCAGGACCGGCAGACCAAAATACTCATTAGCAAACATGGTCTGGATCCCCCTACAAAACAAGGGTGTGCCGAATCCAGGCCCTCTCTTGGTTTTTCATGCTTAACTGTTGATGGTTGGAAGTGCTACAGTCCACCCAGGGCAATGGGAATGTGTTAAATGTGTTCCCTTACAGCTCTTGCCCTCTGACTTGACTCGGTTGATGTTTGTAGTATCACAAGTCTACATGAATCTGTTACACTTTCTCTGTCCACTTGGAAGGTTACTCTTTGGAGTCTAAAGCCAAAGAGAGGAGTAGCTTTAAACCGGTTAACTATTGAAACATCATGTGATGTGACAAAATGCCAGAGGGGAATTTGAAGAATAATATTGACACTAGTCATTTAAGCAATAAGGCCCGAGGAGTCATTTAAGCAATAAGGCCCGAGGAGTCATTTAAGCATTAAGGTCCGAGGAGTCATTTAAGCAATAAAGTCCGAGGAGTCATTTAAGCAATAAGGTCCGAGGAGGATTGGTATATTGGCCACAACATTATTTATTTTTTTACTATTTTCTACATTGTAGAATAATAGTGAAGACATCACAACTATGAAATAACACCTATGGAATCATGTAGTAACCAAAACGTGTTAAATAAATCAAAATATATAAAATATTTGAGATTCTTCAAAGTAGCCACCCTTTGACTTGATGACAGCTTTGCACTTTATTACAACATAGCAAAGACTAAAAACAGCTGAATCTGATCCTCTCATCTGCCTCCAGAGGTCCACGTTGAGCCATGGTAGAGAGTTTTCCATCTTGGCTTTCGTTGACATTTCCTGGTAAAACAGGTATCCACTTTGTCAATAGCTGACAGAGATGTTCTGTATCCAGACTCTGGGTCTTCATTGCTTAAGAGATCAGATCAATCAATATGACTTATAGCTGCATCGTAGTTACATTAATATGGTTCCTAAATCTCTTTTTATGGATCTTTCTAACCACCAATGGAACATTGTGGTCAGATATGCCAGTTAGTAAGTTAATGGACTTAGTTTTTCGATCAGGTCCAGGTCTGATAGTAAACACCGGATCAGTTTGAGTCTGGGATGACTTTGTTACTCTGATTGGACCTTGTATTATTTGAGTCAGGTTGAAATAGTCTGTGATCTCTTTGAGCTTTTTCCTGCAAGTTATGTTTTACCACTTTATATTGAAATCACCCATGAAGATTATCTCCTTCTTATGATCACATTCTTTAAGCATGGTATTTAGATGGTCTTAAAACAAGATATCAGAAGTTGGTGGTCGATATAATACAATAACAGTGAGAGACATATGAGGGGAGAGGAAGACATTCAGTCCCATACATGCAAGGTCATTGGCATGTTTATGATATGATTGCATTTAAAGTTATCTTTCATGTACATAAGCAATCCACCCCCTCTACCCTTTCCCCTGAATATCCAGAGACATTAAAGCAGAAATAGGAGAAGATTTCTTCAGCCATTGTCACGACTTCCGCCGAAGTCGGCTCCTTTCCTTGTTTGGGTGGCGTTCGCCGGTCGACGTCACCGGCTTTCTAGCCATCGCCGCTCCATTTTTCATGTATCCATTTGTTTTGTCTTGTTTTGCACACCTGGTTTACATTCCCCAATTACACTGCATGTATTTATTCCTCTGTTCTCCCTCATGTCTTCGTGTGATATTGTTTGTGTGTTACATGTTTTGTAACGCGCCAGGGTGGCGTTCGTTATTTCCGTGTTATTTCACGAAGCCTGTATGAATTGTTAAACATTCATGTTTTGTGACTGTTTGTGCACGCTATACACTTTGCCTTGATGGCTGGAGGTTTTTGACGCAGCTGCGTCCGTCTGTAATCTTTCTCCTCCCGTAATAAAGTGTGCGCCTGTTCACAATTCTCTGCTCTCCTGCACCTGACTTCACCAGAAGTACGCACACGCCTGACAGCCATGTCTCAGAGAAACAGAAAAAATAATCAAGATTAGAGTCATTCATTAAATGTTTTACTTGTTCACTCAGAAATAATGCTACAAATATTTAGGTGACCTCCTAATATTCATCTAGGCTTGGAATGAGGGTCCCAGAGCATTTTAGCCTGATTACCGGTTTGACAAGTTTCATGGTACAAGGTTTTCTAATAGCTGGATTAAGGGAACTGATTATCTGTCTCGAAGGCGGGTTTTGTTTGGGACATGTATTAAAATTGTATTATCTGCAGATTGCTCATTCGTTTGAAAAGCCTTGTTATCGACAGAGGTTATGCTCACATACACAGAATGTCCGTCTCTGAACCAGAAAATATAGGCTACTCAAATATAGATTATTTCAAACATTCACGTTCTACCATTCATCAATGATTTGGTTCTGGATTCTTTTTCCCACTTCTCCCAGAATTACATCCTCCATATCAGCCGTTTTCTGTCTGCAGGTGACCTAACTCCAGACTCTGATGGGGAGCTTGGTACCCTGGTCCGTTTGGGTGTTTGTTGATTCCGGATTGTTTGAATGAAAGCCTTGATGTTTGGCTGCTGTCTTTAGTATTCCCCAGAGAGTTGCACTGCCTTTGGAGTCTCTTATTATCCTCAGAGTTTTCTATTGGGTTATGATTGTCACTTCTCTCAGTTGCCACTTTTCCAGCTTCATGTTTAGCGTTTTTCCTCTTATTCTTCTTTTTCTTGGAATGAGAGGTCATTGTTGAAGTAGACTCTGGCTCACCAGGTACCAACTCCAATGTGTCATTCACTCCGTCTTTGTCCTTAGGAGCCCAGAAATTATGCTCTTCAACCTCAAGTCTCACTTTCTGTCATTTCAGCTGAGATATGTGATACGTCTGCCCTACTCATAGGGACAGGATTGTTGTCCTGCACCTAGTGTGAAAAAGTTTCCTCTATGCAACTTATGTTGTCCAGTGTAGTAGGATTGTACTCTACCATCTCCTGACCCCTCTAGTGTGGGATTGTGTCAGCCAGTCCTGTCTATGCGCAGGACCTTGTCCATCATAAAATACTTTGATCCAGTGAGTGTCCATCTTTCCATCTTTACTTTTAAATGATCTCCATTGTATCAGTTTGTGTGTTGACCCTTGTATCTTATCATGCACCTCATCACTCTCCCCACCACCTTACACCCAGCTTTAGCCAGACACTCAGTCACAACACTATCATCACAACACTATCATCAAGTTGTTTGTTCGTAAATATCCTTTGCTATTCATTTTACATTTTTAGATGTGATATGTTTTATGACTGCTGCTAGATGAATTTCCTCTCTGAGGACATTAAACGTTTTCTGAATCTGAATTCTGAATCTTAAGTCTGAATCTGAATATGCTGATTCAGGCAGATCTTTAATTGTAACTAGAGTTCTGGTCAGCCATGCGCCACTTCAAACTGAACAGATTATTCTCGTTGAACATAACATGTTTTCCTCTGACTGTTATTTCTCTGATCAGAAGCTTTGCCCTTGCTTCCTTACTGAGAAGATATATGTCAGAGTGCACATGCTCTCTGTACTGACCTCAAGTGGTTTGGATGAATTTCATGTATGAGAATGTGATAGAGCTCCTCCTCCTTAATGGGGTTGGCTATGACCTCCTCCTTTGTCAAGATTTCTCTCTCCATGATAAAAATAGGTAAAACAATCTCCTTTTGGGCATTTCGTCCCACAACCTTACTCCAGGTCTCATTTTCCTTGACATCAGTTTTTGCATCGCTGGTAATATACACAACTACAGCAGCCATTTTAATTGTAGTGTTAATGTTTAAAGTAATTTGTTTTACATTGAAATGTATCAACAAGACTATTCAACATTATGCAGTGAATTGAGGCTGTTCTGAGGGCAAAAGGGGGTGCAACTCAATATTAGGAAGGTGTCCTTAATGCTTTGTACAATCAGTTCCCAACTATATATATATTATTTCCATACTCTGACATTGCTCATTCTGATATTTCTTAACTATTTTATATATTTTTTACTTTTTGTTTAATGTTTTGCTAGAAATTACTGCAGTGTTGGAGCTACAAACATTTCACTTAACTTGCGTTTAAAATCTGCAAATCTGTGTGCGCACAAATAAACTTCGATTTGGATTGCACATGAGGGAGGACAAAATATCCATCCCACCTCTACCCTTTCATGGGAACACACCCTGGGAACAAATCTGGTTGCAATGACATCAATGGGAGTGCTGATCAGCTTTTCCTTTCAGATATAATGACAAAGATGACATGGAGGAGGGGGTAACCTGTTCTAGAATCAGATACATACTGTCTGGGAATATGAAACAATGAAATCAAGGTGATCTGCGGGTTCTGCAAAATTCCCTGTACTTTAGTATAAAACGCAATGGCATAAGAACGCCAATGCTCAGCATTGACGCTTTTGAAAGGTCAGAAAGGTTGACAGTCATTGAACATATCAAACAGCTTTCCTCCCAATATCTGTTTAGATTTCACAGTGTCCCTGTTAAACCAATAAGACTGTGTTTCAAATCCACCCCAGCCATGGTAGTGTTGCAGACACTTTCATCTGCAGCAAGACTGCAGTGCTGCTATATCACTCCTTCTCCCACTCTCTCTGTACTGTACATATATCTCCCGTTCCCTCTCTCTCCATAACTGTTAAGTAAATCACAACTGCCACTGGGTAGAGCAGAGCTTGGCCTTCAGGACATTGCAATTTGTGATCCCAGTGGCCTTACAGCTTACTGCATAATACATGAGCAGACTTGAGACTCATTAATACAAATGGGCTCTTCAAGGCGTGTCCAAGGCAACACCCTTCCCAGCTCAACAACACCCTTCCCTGCTCAACAACACCCTTCCCTGCTCAACAACACCCTTCCCTGCTCAACAACACCCTTCCCTGCTCAACAACACCCTTCCCTGCTCAACAACACAATTCCTAGCTCAACAACACCCTTCCCTGCTCAACAACACCCTTCCCAGCTCAGCAAACACCCTTCCCAGCTCAACAACACCCTTCCCTGCTCAACAACACAATTCCTAGCTCAACAACACCCTTCCCTGCTCAACAACACCCTTCCCAGCTCAACAACACCCTTCTCAGCTCAACAACACCCTTCCCAGCTCAACAACACCCTTCCTTGTTCAAGGTCCAGAGACAGGATGAATTTGCTGTATCATTGACCACCAGGGCACATTCAGGCCTCTAAAGTGGGACTATTTTACTTGCCTTTGCGCCCAAATACTTTGCTGTGCGACCTGGAATTTGAATTTAGGAGCACCAGTGCACCTAGGAATATGGATTCTAGCTTTAATACCTCAAACATGTTTCATTGTGCTCCTACATTTCTTTGTGTGAGCTTACATTTTTCAACTTAGCCGCACACGTGCTCATCATAAAAAAGGTCAGCGTAGAGCCCAAGTTTGAAATCCATAACATCAAATGACCATGAGGAGCAGTTTATTAAAACATAGAAAAAAGACATCTGTATTGTACTCACATGACATCATGAGTGGAAATTGCACACAGAGACTGTAGTACTGAGGGGATACAGTAGTAACTGGTTGGATACAGTTTCACTGAGTCTGTGGAAAGTGTGTACTTCTCCTAGGCAAAGAGAATGGTAATCTAAAGAGAAGAGTGCCCTCTTGAGGAACATAGTTCTACACTCAAATCACTTCTTCTAAATCTTCAATCCTCTAAAATAGTGAAAATTAACCTCATAAAAACACACCAAACTATAATATTACTTACCAAAATGTGTGAAAAGGTAAATTATATAAATAGAGAGAGAGTAATCAGAGTCTACTTATACCACCACGTTAAAAGGTCTGGTCAGGTCTGGAGCTTGTAATTAGCAGTCCTAGTTTTACAGCTGAACACCCCAGTAAAGTCAGAGGTAATAATTTCAGTGTGATCTACACAGGCCTGCTTCCTACCATGATAATAAACATTATGTCAGCTAAAACATTATGCTATAAAAAATAAACAGAGAAGCACACTATATTTAAATTCCCAGTAATTGATTTGGTAATTTACCAATGTTTTGGCATCATTTCAGGGGAATGTCATACATACCAGGTTATGCAGACAAACAGTGCAATTAGTGCAACCAATGACAATAGTGAGGGCTGTGTCATAATTATTAAGTTAATTAGAATGAATTGAGTGAAACTTAAAAAATAAAAACAAAAGTGTATAGCATATTGAATATATTAGACAATTGTTATCTTGTTGAAACATAATTAATATTGTACATAATATTAGCAAAACATACATTATTGTTTAATTCAATTTCACATATATATTTAATTGTTTACTATTTCATAAAAATATGTTCTTGCATGTAATCTTAAGGTTCAACCATAATGAATAATAAGCATCATCAACAGGGGGAACATAGAAAGAATATATCAATTTATAAGACTTGTTCATACAAGAGAGAATTGTTCATAAGAAGGGCCTGAGATCAAAGTCAATATTCAGACCACCAGTGGTCAATATTTTAGATAGGATATCCAGTAAGCCTCCCTTTATAGTAGTAGGATCTCAATGTTTATGGCCATCAGCTGATAACTACACTACAGTCACAACTTACTGGCACACAGTCATCACTTGCACTCACCAACACATTATTACAACCCTATTATAATGTCCAATAAACTGTGTGATGTTGGACTTGAATATTTTATTCAGGCAGAAAGTCCCATTGAAATTGACGTGAGCCCTTGAAATTCCCTCTTATATTACATGTTCATGTCTCTGCATGCAGTTAGAAGGAATTTGCTAACCAGCACGAGTCAATGACTGGAGGTCTATGGGTGTCTGCTAGCATGCTGAGACAAAAAATGGTATCAAATGTTAATCTGACTCTGGGGAAGTAGATAAAGGGCCTCATTACTAAAATCTCGAAGTATACCTTTAACCAGGAAAGTCCCATTGAAATATACATGTAGGGGCCTCCTGGGTGGCGCCACCAGAGACTCTGGGTTCAAGCCCAGGCTCTGTCGCAACCGGGGCGACAAACAATTGGCCTAGCGTCGTCCGTGTTAGGGAGGGTTTGGCTGGTAGGGATATCCTTGTCTCATCGCGCACTAGTGACTCCTGTGGTGGGCCAGGCGCAGTGCATGCTGACCAGGTCACTAGGTGCACAGTGTTTCCTTCCTCCAATGGCTCTCAACTTTCGTCTCTCCTGAACCCGCACGTGAGTTGTAGCGATGAGACAAGATAATAACTACTAACAATTGGATACCACAAAATTGGGGGGTAAAACGTTTTTATTTTTTATTTAAAAATTGACATGCAATTACTCTTTATATAGAACCAGTCAAAAGTTTGGACACACCTACTCATTCAAGGGTTTATCCATTGGTGGTAAAACTAATGAGCCTTACTTGAGCCCTTCTCCACGACATTGAAGTTGATCCAGCCAGTCAAGTGCAAGTTCCAACACAAGCACACACTGCAGGACCGGCAGACCAAAATACTCATTAGCAAACATGGTCTGGATCCCCCTACAAAACAAGGGTGTGTTGAATCCAGGCCCTCTCTTGGTTTTTCATGCTTAACTGTTGATGGTTGGAAGTGCTACAGTCCACCCAGGGCCATGGGAATGTGTTAAATGTGTTCCCTTACAGCTCTTGCCCTCTGACTTGACTCGGTTGATGTTTGTAGTATCACAAGTCTACATGAATCTGTTACACTTTCTCTGTCCACTTGGGAGGTTACTCTTTGGAGTCTAAAGTCAAAGAGAGGAGTAG
This sequence comes from Oncorhynchus masou masou, assembly GCF_036934945.1. Taxonomy (NCBI): domain Eukaryota; kingdom Metazoa; phylum Chordata; class Actinopteri; order Salmoniformes; family Salmonidae; genus Oncorhynchus; species Oncorhynchus masou. Next base: position 13,955,557 of record NC_088242.1, read on the forward strand.
CTTTAAACTAACTATTGAAACATCATGTGATGTGACAAAATGCCAGAGGGGAAGAATAACATTGCAATAACTGACGTGTCATTTGTCATTTAAGCAATAAGGCCAGAGGAGGTTTGGTATATTGGTCATATATCATAAACCCCCGAGGTGCCTTATTACTATTATAAACTGTTTATCAACATAATTAGAGAAGTAAAAATAATTGTTTTGTCATACCCATTGTATACGGTCTGATATACTACGGCTGTCAGCCAATCAGCATTCAATACCACAACCCTATTATTTTAATTTCTCTAATTATGTTGGTAACCAGTTTATAATAGCAATACGGCAACTCTGGGGTTTGTGGTATATGGACATTATATCACGGCTAAGGGCTGTATCCAGGCACTCTGCATTGCGTCGTACATAAGAACAGCCCTTAGCCGTGGTATATTGGCCATATACCAGACCTCATCGGGCCTTATTGCTTAATTATACCATTGATTTGTAGGGTGTTGTCTTTCGCTTGGGACGCTAAATGGGTGTCCTGACTCTCTGTGGTCACTAAAGATCCCATGGAACTTATTGTAAGAGTAGGGGTGTTAACTCCAGTGTCCTGGCTAAATTCCCAATCTGGCCCATTCCATCTTGGCCACCAAATCATCCTCAGCTTCTAATTAGCTCATTCATCCTCACTCCTCTCTCCTGAAAAAAAGAATGTGTTCTCAGTCAACTTACCAGGTAAAATAAGGGTAAAATAAAAAAAGAATATAAGTTTTAATATGATCTTATACCTCTGTGTTTATTCTTTAACAACTTTAGAATGACTCACAAACAAACCCCAGCTTGTCCAGCGATGCTTGATGCCAGGCATAAAGTACTACAGATAAGAGAAGCTGAGCATTATGACTGACTGACAATAACAGAAGGACTGTGACCTTTCGACTGGTTTCACTTACAACTACATTCATGACATAATATCCCACCATTTGGACTTACGCCAATATGTTTACTTCAACTCTCTCAAGTAATGTGTGTTGTAGTTGTTTGGTATCTCCGCTTTGCTTTTTGTAGTGTATTGATGTGTATATGTTTGTAATTACAGGGCTCATCTGTAAAAGGACCTTGTTATCAGGATAACTCCCTGTCAAAATAAAAGTTAAATAAATAAAGACCAGTTTCATGTCAGTCCTCCATGCTGAGCATGTTAATGTTTAGTAGGTAGTAAACACTTTGAAACACTGTGAATCACTGTGAAACGAGGAGGTACTACCTGAATTAGTCCAATACGATTATACTGACTTTCATTTTCCGCTGCACAATGTTTTGCTCTGGTGTGTGTGACCTACTGAATATGACCCTGGTCAGACATCCAGCAGCCTGGTAAAACTTGGACAGCTGTTGATCTGGTGGGACAGTTGGTGTGACTTGTGGAGAAGAAGTGTATAGGCGCGGCTATAAATAGCGATGACAGTTAAACCATGTGTGCCCTTCTATCTGTGCCATTTCATTAACAACCTTTCTTACCTCATAGCAGCCTAGTTCAGGGGTTTTAAAGCTGGGGTCTGCAATTACGTTTTTTATAAGAAATGTTTTGGGGAATTTTTATGTGAAAAATAATGATTTTGTATGAATATCGCTAGCTAAAACAGAATACAATAGTGGATAAAAAATGTATGTTTCTCCGTCCTGTGACGCCCCTCACCCTCTGTCTGCCGTATTCTGTCTCTTTGCTCTTGTTTTCCTTATTAGGACGTCGGCAGGCAGAGCTGGGAGGGTCGTCAGCGTCATGCAGACACACCTGGGCCCGGGTGTGTCCCGGGATGAAATCACCTCTTCCCCATTCATTGAGGAGACTCTCTCCATGCAGACACGCCTGGGCCCGGGTGTGTCCCGGGATAAATACACCTCTTCCCCATTCATTGAGGAGACTCTCTCCATGCAGACACACCTGGGCCCGGGTGTGTCCCGGGATGAATACACCTCTTCCCCATTCATGGAGGAGACTCTCTCCATGCAGACACACCTGGGCCCGGGTGTGTCCCGGGATGAATACATCTCTTCCCCATTCATGGAGGAGACTCTCTCCATGCAGACACACCTGGGCCCGGGTGTGTCCCGGGATGAATACACCTCTTCCCCATTCATGGAGGAGACTCTCTCCATGCAGACACACCTGGGCCCGGGTGTGTCCCGGGATAAATACACCTCTTCCCCATTCATGGAGGAGACTCTCTCCATGCAGACACGCCTGGGCCCGGGTGTGTCCCGGGATAAATACACCTCTTCCCCATTCATTGAGGAGACTCTCTCCATGCAGACACACCTGGGCCCGGGTGTGTCCCGGGATGAATACACCTCTTCCCCATTCATGGAGGAGACTCTCTCCATGCAGACACACCTGGGCCCGGGTGTGTCCCGGGATGAATACAGCTCTTCCCCATTCATGGAGGAGACTCTCTCCATGCAGACACACCTGGGCCCGGGTGTGTCCCGGGATGAATACACCTCTTCCCCATTCATGGAGGAGACTCTCTCCATGCAGACACACCTGGGCCCGGGTGTGTCCCGGGATGAATACATCTCTTCCCCATTCATGGAGGAGACTCTCTCCATGCAGACACACCTGGGCCCGGGTGTGTCCCGGGATGAATACACCTCTTCCCCATTCATGGAGGAGACTCTCTCCATGCAGGCACACCTGGGCCCGGGTGTGTCCCGGGATGAATACAGCTCTTCCCCATTCATGGAGGAGACTCTCTCCATGTAGACACACTTATAGATTTTGGTTGTGGCATATTCATAGCCGTTTGTTTACTTTGGCACCTTTCAACAACCCTCATTATCACATTTATGCACGTAAACACTCACTTACACTACTGATTACACACACCATTGTTAATTGTATTTAGTTTACTTCAGTTAATAAATATATTTTGTTATTCCTTATCTCCACATTGTCTACCTTTTTGTTATGAACTTCGAGCCGGTTTGTGACAGTCCAGTATGAAGAAAGTTAGAGGTAGTTTCACGTGGCAATCTTAGCATTAGCACAATAAGTCTACAGCAACAGTTAGCATGCTAGCTGTCTGGGGAAGTAAATGTGAACTATCCCTTTAATATGAATGAAATTAAAGTCATTGGAGCTAATTACAGTTTTTTCTGTATTGAAAATTCTTAGGCTGGCCGTCAAAGGGATGTTTCTCCGGATGGAAAAACTGTTTCAATGTCACACCCTGACCTTAGTTATCTTTGTTTTCTTTATTATTTGGTTAGGTCAGGGTGTGACAAGGGTGGTTTGTGTAGTTTTTGTATTGTCTAGGGTTTTTGTATGTTTATGGGGTTTACCTAGTCTAGGTGTTTATATGTCTATGGTTGCCTAGATTGGTTCTCAATCAGAGGCATCTGTTTATCGTTGTCTCTGATTGGGAACCATATTTAGGTAGCCATATTCCTTGGTTATTTTGTGGGTTGTTATTCTATGTTTAGTTGCCTGTTTGCACTAGTCATATAGCGTCACGGTTTGTTTTGTTCAGTGTCAGTTGTTTTCATTAAAAGAGTTATGTACGCTTATCACGCTGCGCCTTGGTCTGCTCTTTATGACAACCGTGACATGCATATTGAACAATATATATTTTTATATAATACCATCTTTGAGAACTAACAATCAATTAAAAGGGAGAATTGAACATTCCCAAAACCGGGCATTCAGGGTACATACATGCCCATTGATTTTGTTAGAATGTTTGAGCAGTGGATCACAGAATTAGGCATAGCAAAATGCAGAGAATTGCAGGATATTTGCTTTAAAACAACCCAATTGTCTCTCAGCTCTCAGAATTGCTGGAAATGAACTTCAAAACTACATGTTCTGTCAGCTCAAAAATGTGTAGAATTGGAGAAAATGTGCTTTACAACAGCAACATTTTCTCTTCGCCGCCAAGATACCTTTCTAGCAAATAGGCTGTTAGAGTTTACACTTCCTCTCCCAATGAACTGTGGGGAGGTAAAATCAATGAAACTACCAAATATATTCATTTAAAAATGCTAATTACTTCTACTTGCCATTGTCATTCACCATATACAGACAGGGAGTTTGTTTATTTAATCTTGGTCTGAGTAATTAGTATGTCATTCATTTACTAACAGAGCTCATTCTGGAAGCTATTTATGTTGTCTACAGAACATCAAACTATAGTGTACAGTATGTGGCCGTGTAAATGATGTAAGAGGTTTAGTCTACTCAAAGTCCCTCTCTTCTGTTGCTCATTCTGACTTCTGACTACATGACACGAGAAGCCATCAAAAGTCACATGACACGTGCCCAGAGCAGTATTTATAAACACACAGAAAGTCCCACAGGCCAGACAGTTTATACTGAGAGTGTTAAAATAGCAGCAGCACTGCTTTCAGTGACACGAGCACCCGTTTTATCTGATCCCTGTTTTACTCTGGTCCCCGTTTTACTCTGGTCCCTGTTTTACTCTGGTCTCCGTTTTACTCTGGTCCCCGTTTTACTCTGGTCCCCGTTTTACTCTGGTCCCCGTTTTACTCTGGTCCCCGTTTTACTCTGGTCCCCGTTTTACTCTGGTACCCGTTTTACTCTGGCCCCCGTTTTACTCTGGTCCCCGTTTTACTCTAGTCCCCGTTTTACTCTGGCCCCCGTTTCACTCTGGTCCCCGTTTTACTCTGGCCCCCCTTTCACTCTGGTCCCCGTTTTACTCTGGCCCCCGTTTTACTCTGGCCCCCGTTTTACTCTGGCCCCCGTTTTACTCTGGTCCCCGTTTTACTCTGGCGTGTTTGGTGGGACAGTTGGTATGACTTGACGAAGTGTATAGGCACGGCTATAAATAGTGAATACAGTTAAACCCTGTGTGCCCTACTATCTCTGCCATTTCAGTAACATCCTTTCTTACCTCCCAGCAGCCTAGCTCAGGGGTTTTCAAGCTGGGGTCCACGGTGACTTCATGTGAATAATACACTGCTCAAAAAAATAAAGGGAACTGTCAGGATTTGGCCAGGGTTGTTCCAGTTGTTGGTCACTAGATGCCCCCATTGTGCTTTTTGTCCTTATGTTTTTCCCTTGTTCCCCATTATTATTTGCACCTGTGTCTCGTTTCCCCTGAGTGTATTTAAACCCTTAGTTTCCCTCTGTTCTGTGCTCTGTGTTTGTATGTTAGCACCCTGCCCTAGTGTTCTGTGTGCTCTTGTCGATTCCGGGTGACGTTCTTGTGGTATTCTGTTTTTTGTTTATTTTTGGTGAGTTTCTTTTGAGGTCTTTTTGTGTTTTTCCTACCACCTTTTGGATTTGCCATTTTTGTATTTTAGGATTTTTTCTCTATTAAATACACCATCTTAAGTACTGCTGTGTCTGCCTCATCTTCTGGGTTCTGCTGTCTATTCGTGGCTCAGTTGGTTAAGTGACTGTTTCTCACTCCGGAGACCCAGGTTCGAAACCGGGTCCTGACAGGGAACACTAAAATAACACATCCTAGATCTGAATGAATGAAATATTCTTATTAAATACATTTTTCTTTACATAGTTGAATGTGCCGACAACAAAATCACACAAAAATTATCAATGGAAATCAAATTTATCAACCCATGGAGGTCTGGATTTGGAGTCACACTCAAAATTAAAGTGGAAAACCACACTACAGGCTGATCCAACGTTGATGTAATGTCCTTAAAACAAGTCAAAATGAGGCTCAGTAGTGTGTGTGGCCTCCACGTGCCTGTATGACCTCCCTACAACGCCTGGGCATGCTCCCGATGAGGTGGCGGATGGGATCTCCTCCCAGACCTAGACTAAAGCATCCGCCAACTCCTGGACAGTCTGTGGTGCAACGTGGCGTTGGTGGATGGAGCGAGACATGATGTCCCAGATGTGCTCAATTGGATTCAGGTCTGGGGAACGGGCGGGCCAGTCCATAGCATCAATGCCTTCCTCTTGCAGGAACTGCTGACACACTCCAGCCACATGAGGTCTAGCACTGTCTTGCATTCGAAGGAACCCAGGGCCAACCGCACCAGCATATGGTCCACAAGGGGTCTGAGGATCTCATCTCGGTACCTAATGGCAGTCAGGCTTCCTCTGGCGAGCAGATGGAGGGCTTTGCGGCCCCCCAAAGAAATGCCACCCCACACTATGACTGACCCACCGCCAAACCGGTCATGCTGGAGGATGTTGCAGGCAGCAGAACTGTGCTGCCTGTAGAACTGTGCTGCCACGGCGTCTCCAGACTCTGTCACGTCTGTCACGTGCTTAGTGTGAACCTGCATTCATCTGTGAAGAGAACAGGGCACCAGTGGCGAATTTTCCAATCTTGGTGTTCTCTGGCAAATGCCAAACGTCCTGCACGGTGTTGGGCTGTAAGCACAACCCCCACCTGTGAACGTGGGGCCCTCATACCACCCTCATGGAGTCTGTTTCTGACCGTTTGAGCAGACACATGCACATTTTTGGCCTGCTGGAGGTCATTTTGCAGGGCTCTAGCAGTGCTCCTCCTGCTCCTCCTTGCACAAAGGCGGAGGTAGCGGTCCTGCTGCTGGGTTGTTGCCCTCCTACGGCCTCCTCCACGTCTCCTGATGTACTGGCCTGTCTCCTGGTTGCGCCTCCATGCTCGTGACACTACGCTGACAGACACAGCAAGCCTTCTTGCCACAGCTCGCATTGATGTTCCATCCTGGATGAGCTACACTACCTGAGCCACTTGTGTGGGTTGTAGACTCCGTCTCATGCTACCACTAGAGTGAAAGCACCACCGGCATTCAAAAGTGACCAAAACATCAGATAGGAAGCATAGGAACTGAGAAGTGGTCTGTGGTTACCCCCTGCAGAACCACTCCTTTATTGGGGGTGTCTTGCTAATTGCCTATAATTCCCACCTGTTGTCTATTCCATTTGCACAACAGCATGTGAAATTTATTGTCAATCAGTGTTGCTTCCTAAGTGGACAGTTTGATTTCACAGAAGTGTTATTGACTTGGAGTTACATTGTGTTGTTTAAGTGTTCCCTTAATTTTTTTGAGCAGTGTATATATTTTTTTTAATATCGCTAGCTAGAACAGAATACAATAGTGGATACAATTTGTATGTCACTTTGTCCTGTATGAAGACAGTTAGAGGTCGCTCTTCTGTCGCTCATTCTGACTTCTGACTACATGGCAGGAGAAGCCATCAAAAGTCACATGACACGTGCCCAGAGCAGTATTTATAAACACACAGGCCAGACAGTTAATTCTGTAAGAGTGGAAACGGCAGGAGCACTGATTTCAATGACATGAGCCCCAAAGAAAGTGGTGGGAAAAACAAGTCAAGGAGACACTACCATGGCACTAAACATAGTCTTTCCCTCCTGTCACTGGCCTCCCATTCACGCACAGGTTGACGTAAAGAAATGGGCAATGTCACAGGGGCCTTTCTCCGATGAGCTAATGTATATGCACGGCACTGCCGACCGCTGCCTCCTTTGGGCAGACACTTCAGTCAGGAAGCCTCAAATAAAGTAAAGCTCAGTACAGAAACAGGCACATTTTCTCATTCACAGTAGCAGAGCACAGCCCAGTACAGCCCAGCACAGCCCAACACAGCCCAGTACAGCCCAGCACAGCCCAACACAGCCCAGCACAGCCCAACTTAGCCCAGCACAGCCCAACACAGCCCAGCACAGTCCAACTCAGTCCAACACAGCCCAGCACAGCCCAACACAGCCCAGCACAGCCCAACGCAGTCCAACACAGCCCAACACAGCCCAGCACAGTCCAACTTAGCCCAGCACAGTCCAACTCAGTCCAACGCAGCCCAACACAGCCCAGTACAGCCCAGCACAGCCCAATACAGCCCAACACAGCCCAGCACAGCCCAACTTAGCCCAGCATAGCCCAACACAGCCCAGCACAGTCCAACTCAGTCCAACACAGCCCAGCACAGCCCAACACAGCCCAGCCCAATGCAGGCAACACAGCCCAACACAGCCCAGTACAGCCCAGCACAGCCCAACACAGCCCATTACAGCCCAACACATCCCAACACAGCCCAGCACAGCCCAACGCAGTCCAACACAGCCCAGCACAGCCCAACTTAGCCCAGCACAGCCCAACACAGCCCAACACAGCCCAGCACAGTCCAACACAGCCCAGCACAGCCCAGCACAGCCCAACGCAGTTCAAAACCACCCAACACAGCCCAACACAGCCCAACGCAGCCCAACACAGCCCAGCACAGCCCAGCACAACACAGCCCAGTACAGCTCAGTGCAGTCCAGTACAGCCCAGTACAGTCCAGTACAGCCCAGTACAGTCCAGTGCAGTCCAGCCCAGTGCAGTCCAGCCCAGTGCATTCCAGTACAGCCCAGTACAGTCCAGTACAGCCCAGTGCAGTCCAGTGCAGTCCAGTGCAGTCCAGTACAGCCCAGCACAGTCCAACACAGCCCAGCACAGCCCAGCACAGCCCAACGCAGTTCAAAACCACCCAACGCAGCCCAACACAGCCCAACGCAGCCCAACACAGCCCAGCACAACACAGCCCAGTACAGCTCAGTGCAGTCCAGTACAGCCCAGTACAGTCCAGTACAGCCCAGTACAGTCCAGTGCAGTCCAGCCCAGTGCAGTCCAGCCCAGTGCATTCCAGTACAGCCCAGTACAGTCCAGTACAGCCCAGTGCAGTCCAGTGCAGTCCAGTGCAGTCCAGTACAGACCAGTGCAGTCCAGTACAGCCCAGTACAGCCCAGTGCAATACCGCAGTCCTATAACATCCTATCAGTGTAATAGACACTAACAATACCACAACCCTATAACATCCTATCAGTGTAGTAGACACTAACAATACCACAACCCTATAACATCCTATCAGTGTAGTAGACACTAACAATACCACAACCCTATAACATCCTATCAGTGTAGTAGATACTAACAATACCACAACCCTATAACATCCTATCAGTGTAGTAGATACTAACAATAACACAACCCTATAACATCCTATCAGTGTAGTAGACACTAACAATACCACAACCCTATAACATCCTATCAGTGTAGTAGACACTAATAATACCACAACCCTATAACTTCCTATCAGTGTAGTAGACACTAATAATACCACAACCCTATAACATCCTATCAGTGTAGTAGACACTAATAATACCACAACCCTATAACTTCCTATCAGTGTAGTAGACACTAATAATACCACAACCCTATAACATCCTATCAGTGTAGTAGACACTAACAATACCACAACCCTATAACATCCTATCAGTGTAGTAGACACTAACAATACCACAACCCTATAACATCCTATCAGTGTAGTAGACACTAATAATACCACAACCCTATAACATCCTATCAGTGTAGTAGACACTAACAATACCACAACCCTATAACATCCTATCAGTGTAGTAGACACTAACAATACCACAACCCTATAACATCCTATCAGTGTAGTAGACACTAACAATACCACAACCCTATAACATCCTATCAGTGTAGTAGATACTAACAATACCACAACCCTATAACATCCTATCAGTGTAGTAGACACTAACAATACCACAACCCTATAACATCCTATCAGTGTAGTAGACACTAACAATACCACAACCCTATAACATCCTATCAGTGTAGTAGACACTAACAATACCACAACCCTATAACATCCTATCAGTGTAGTAGACACTAATAATACCACAACCCTATAACATCCTATCAGTGTAGTAGACACTAACAATACCACAACCCTATAACATCCTATCAGTGTAGTAGACACTAATAATACCACAACCCTATAACTTCCTATCAGTGTAGTAGACACTAACAATACCACAACCCTATAACATCCTATCAGTGTAGTAGACACTAACAATACCACAACCCTATAACATCCTATCAGTGTAGTAGACACTAACAATACCACAACCCTATAACATCCTATCAGTGTAGTAGACACTAATAATACCACAACCCTATAACATCCTATCAGTGTAGTAGACACTAATAATACCACAACCCTATAACTTCCTATCAGTGTAGTAGACACTAATAATACCACAACCCTCTCTCTCCCTCCCCGCCTCCCTCCCTCTCTCTCAGAGGTCCCCACAGAGACCCCGTCAGCAGATACTGTGGTACATCTCCCTGTCAGAGCCGGTTCACTGATTAGAGAGGAGGTCGTGTGTGGAGGGGGATATACAGTATGAAACATGTCTGCTTGTCATTTCCCACGTCCTCCTGCTGCCAACAGACTTCTCCTCAGCTCCTACACCGAGATGTCATATTAGGCAGCCTGTCATGATTCTGCTGATAACACAAGACTGTCTGACCAAAGCATTACATAATGGCTATTAGGGGCAACTGAGAAGAGGAGGGAAATCCTGCCTCATGATAATACAGGGTTTTATACATACAGGATGAAATAGCTAAGGTATCAGCTATCATTAGATAATGTTCTCTCCCCCTAAATATGCTTTAAAGAAAGCTCTACACCAATGTGGCAGTCGAGAACCTGGGTGACAAGCTGCAACTGTCATCGACTGAAGGTGAGGATGGTACAGTGCCCTTAGACATGATGACTTATGATTTATGACCTCATGAGCCATTCAACAAAGTCAAGGAGAGGTGAATCAATCTGGAATGAGTGTCTGCTTTAAAAACACACAAACACACACACACCCAGACAGACAGACAGACAGACAGACAGACAGACAGACAGACAGACAGACAGACAGACAGACACACAGAGACAGACACACACACACACAGACAGACACACGCACAGACAGACACACATACACATTCACACACAGACAGACACGCACAGACAGACAGACAGACAGACAGACAGACAGACAGACAGACAGACAGACAGACAGACAGACAGACACACACACACACAGAGACAGACACACACACAGACAGATACACACGCACAGACAGACACACATACACATTCACACACAGACAGACAGACAGACAGACAGACAGACAGACAGACAGACAGACAGACACACAGACAGACACACATACACATTCACACACAGACAGACAGACAGACAGACACACGCACAGACAGACAGACAGACAGACAGACAGACAGACACACACACACAGACAGACACACATACACATTCACACACAGACAGACAGACAGACAGACACATGCACAGACAGACAGACAGACAGACAGACAGACAGACAGACAGACAGACAGACAGACAGACAGACAGACAGACAGACACATGCACAGACAGACAGACAGACAGACAGACACACACACACACAGACAGACACACGCACAGACACAGTAAGTGATCCCCACCAGTATTTTTTGCCAGTCTGCATCAAATACACAGGGTTACATATTGTAAGACAGAAGGGCACCGTTTCGGCCAATCTGATGCTATTTTGGACTAACGTGCGCAGGTAACCTACTTTCTTTAAGTGATTTGTTTTTCAATCAGATGAAAACATCATGACTGGGTGTGTTCATGGCTCATCAAAAGGAAGGCTAATACATTTTTATAGTAAAATTACGTTGTTACTATAAAATACACAATAAAACCGCTAAAGCAGTCATTTGGACTGCTCATGAATTTAAAAAAAAGCTTTACTCTGACATTTTTAAGTCATGCCCGGAGGGTCCTTGACTTTTCCGAAATCAGTCTATGCATTCCAGGTGACTACCTCATGAAGCTGGTTGAGAGAATGCCAAGAGTGTGCAAAGCTAACATTAAGACAAAGGGTGGCTACTTTGAAGAATCTCAAGTATAATGATATTGTGATTTGTAAAACAATGTTGGGTTACTACATGATTCCATATGTGTTATTTCATAGTTTTGATTTCTTCACTATTATTCTACAATGTAGAAAATAGTAATAATTAAGAAAAACTCTAGAATAAGTAGGTGTGTCCAAACTTTTGACTGGTACTATATATACAGTGCTTTCGGAAAGTATTCAGACCCCTTGACTTTTTACGCATTTTCTTAGGTTATAGTCTAATTCTAAAATTGATTAAACAGTTTTTCCCCCTCATCAATCTTCACAGAATATCACCATAAAATACATTTTTGCTAATTTATTAAAATAAAAAACATAAATATTAAATTTACATAAGTATTCAGACCCTTTACTCAGTACTTTGTTGAAGCATTTGGCAGCAATTACAGCCTTGAGTCTTCTTAGGTGTGACGCTACAAGCTTGGAACACCTGTATTTGGGGAGTTTCTCCCATTTTTCTCTGCAGATCCTCTCAAGCTCTCTCAGGTTGGATGGGGAGCATCACTGTACAGTTATTTTCAGGTCTCTCCAGAGATGTTAGATCAGGTTTAAGTCCGGGCTCTGGCTAGGCCACTCAAGGACATTCTGAGACTTGTCCCGAAGCAACTCCTGCTTTGTCTTGGCTGTGTGCTTAGGGTCGTTGTCCTGTTGGAAGGTGAACCTATGCCCCAGGCTGAGGTCCTGAGTGCTCTGGAGCAGGTTTTTATCAAAAATCTCTCTGTACTTTGCCCCATTCATCTTTGCTTCGATCCTGACTAATCTCCCAGTCCCTGCCTCTGAAAAACATCCCCACAGCATGATGCTGCCACCACCATGCTTCACCGTAGGGATGTAGCCAGGTTTCCTCCAGACAGTGGCGCTTGGCATTCAGGCCAAAGAGTTCCATCTTGGTTTCATCAGACCAGAGAATCCTGTTTCTCATGGTCTGAGAGTCTTTAGGTGCCTTTTGGCAAACTCCAAGAGGGCAGTCAGGTGCCTTTTACTGAAGAGTGGACTCTGTTTGGCCACTCTACCATAAAAGGCCTGATTGGTGGAGTGCTGCAGAGATGGTTGTCCTTCTGGAAGGTTCTCCCATCTCCACAGAGGAACTCTGGAGCTCTGTCAGAGTGACCATCGGGTTCTTGGTCACCTCCCTGACCAAGGCCCTTCTTCCCCGATTGCTCATTTTGGCTGGGCAGACAGCTCCAGGAAGAGTTTTGGTGGTTACAAACTTCTTCCATTTAGGAATGATAGAGGTCACTGTGTTCTTTGGGACATTTAATGCTGCATAAATGTTTTGGCACCCTTCCCCAGATCTGTGCCTCAACACAAACCTGTCTCGGCGCTCAACGGACAATTCCTTCGACCTCATGGTTTGGTTTTTGCTCTGACATGCAATGTCAACTATTGGACCTTACAGTATATAGACATGTGTGTGCCTTTCCAAATCATGTCCAATCAATTGAATTTACCACAGGTAGACTCCAATCAAGTTGTAGAAACATCTTAAGGATGATCAATGGAAACAGGATGCATCTGAGCTCAATTTTGAGACTCAATGGAAAGGGTCTGAATACTTATAATGTATTTCTGTTTTTTCTTTTTAATACATTTGCAAATATTTAAAATAAAAAATAAAAATTGCTTCGTCATTATGGGGTATTGTGTAGATTGATGAGGGAAAAAAATAACGCTGTAACGTAATAAAATGTGGAACAGGTCAAGGGCTCTGAATACTTCCAGAAGGCACTGTATAAATATATATATATTACATACATGTACGACCACATAGGAGGTCCAGTGAGAACAATGTCCCCCCCTCCCCACAGGCCCTGCCTGTGCCTAGGCAGCAACTGCTGCTGCGGGGGCCACACCAGAGTGTGTGTGTATATGACTATGTGGTAACTAACTCAGCTGCTTCAGAATGCACAGTCCTTATCATGTTACCCAGCTAAAGGTAGAGACTGAACGCCAAGAAGGGAGAACTGAAAGCTTCTCCATTAGCTTCATCAGGATAGTTTTTGAAATGTGATTTAGGAGATGATTGTGTGATACCCTCAATGCTTCACGTTCAAAGTGGAAGACAGTTTGGGGCCAGAGTATAGGGATGTGTATTGATTTTTAAATCAAGTCATTTGATTAGCCATTTAGGCCCAATCAGTATATGTCAAACTAACACTGTGAGGTCTTACAGTTTGAAACCTGCATATAGGACTAGGTGCTATAATTGCTAACCTTCTAGCATCTTTCACAGAATACTAGTGCACGCTGTCAGTAGGATCTTGTATGAAGCTAACCAGGGCAGAAAAAATCCAACCCGTCTACAATCAGATAGTGTATACAGTGTGACTTATTACAATGCTATGAAAGAAGTGAAACAAGCCGTTTACACAGGAAAGGCAGCTACAGTATATGGTGACAGACACAGTCCCTGACAATGTCCCCTCTCATGTCTGTGTGTGCCGGAATTAGTTGACTGACATCAGCATAGGAAGGACAATTTGACAGTGAATTGTATCATCTGTTCCAAGGTTCCACTGGCCCCTTAATCTTATCACCAGTATTGGTTTGTTTTGACAGACACAACGTTAGGTCGGACAAGAGATATGGGACAGAGTCACTGTTGTCCCTGACTAAAGAAACAATTATTGCTTCACAGTCTAAGTAGACTATTTCCCCAATTGTTTTAATGTAAGGAATTGTTCAGACCTGTGGGATAATAGAGCGCAGTAAACACATTTTAAAACATTACATTTCTAACATGCATCTCATGCAATTCTGGATTTCTTATTCGTGAAAACACAAAAACAGTCCTGCTGATACCACGCTGATAGTAGGGGCCAATTAACCAACACTGAAAATAATAACATACATTTTATAACAAGTAAAAGAAGGAGCGTCTACAACATTCTTCTTTATTCACTCTATGCCTCTTCAAAACTGAGAAAATAACAAAGATAATTCATTCATTTCCATCAATCCTTTGTTAAGACCAGAAGCTGAGGATGGAGATAATACATTTTCCGCAGCTGGGATGATCCTTGCTATCCGGGTTCCTTAGGACGTCCGTACCACATTGTAGTTGACATTTAAAATGGTCAAGATAAAAGCTAAGGGTTGTGGTTATGGTTAGGTAAGGGATATGGTTAAGTGTTAAGGTTAGGTTAGGTAAGGGTTAGGGTTAGGTAAGGGTTATGGTTAAGGGTAGGGTTAGGTAAGGGTTATGGTTAAGGGTAGGGCTAGGTAAGGGTTAGGGTTAGGTAAGGGTTATGGTTAAGTGTTAAGGTTAGGTAAGGGTTAGGTAAGGGTTATGGTTAAGGGTAGGGTTAGGTAAGGGTTATGGTTAAGGGTAGGGTTAGGTAAGGGTTATGGTTAAGGGTAGGGTTAGGTAAGGGTTAGGGTTAGGTAAGGGTTATGGTTAAGTGTTAAGGTTAGGTAAGGGTTAGGTAAGGGTTATGGTTAAGTGTTAAGGTTAGGTTAGGTAAGGGCTAGGGTTAGGTAAGGGTTATGGTTAAGTGTTAAGGTTAGGTTAGGTAAGGGTTAGGGTTAGGGTTAGGTAAGGGTTATGGTTAAGGGTAGGGTTAGGTAAGGGTTATGGTTAAGTGTTAAGGGTAGGGTTAGGTAAGGGTTAGGGTTAGGTAAGGGTTATGGTTAAGTGTTAAGGTTAGGTTAGGTAAGGGTTATGGTTAGGTAAGGGTTATGGTTAAGTGTTAAGGTTAGGTTAGGTAAGGGTTATGGTTAGGTAAGGGTTATGGTTAAGTGTTTAGGTTAGGTAAGGGTTAGGGTTATGGTTAGGTAAGGGTTATGGTTATGGTTAAGGGTTAAGGGTAGGGTTAGGTAAGGGTTATGGTTAGGTAAGGGTTATGGTTAAGGGTTAAGGGTAGGGTTAGGTAAGGGTTAGGGTTAGGTAAGGGTTATGGTTAAGTGTTAAGGTTAGGTTAGGTAAGGGTTATGGTTAAGTGTTAAGATTAGGTTAGGTAAGGGTTAGGGTTAGGTAAGGGTTATGGTTAAGTGTTTAGGTTAGGTAAGGGTTAGGGTTATGGTTAGGTAAGGGTTATGGTTAAGGGTTAAGGGTAGGGTTAGGTAAGGGTTAGGGTTAGGTAAGGGTTATGGTTAAGTGTTAAGGTTAGGTTAGGTAAGGGTTAGGGTTAGGTAAGGGTTATGGTTAAGTGTTAAGGTTAGGTAAGGGTTATGGTTAAGGGTAGGGTTAGGTAAGGGTTAGGGTTATGTTTAAGGGTAGGGGTTAACGTTAGGTAATGGTTATGGTTAAGGGTAGGGGTTAAAGTTAAGGTTAGGTTTAGGTAAGGGTTTTGTTTTTGGTTATGGTTAAGGGTAGGTGTTAAAATTAGGGTCAGGTAAGGGTTATGGTTAGTGTTTAGGGTAGGTACGTCCCAAGGATCCCAGATAGCACTAATAGTGTTTCCTTCCCAGCATACTGAAGAGCATACTGCTGCACTACAGTGGGTGAGTAAGCCAATGGTCACAGAGTATTAGGGGCAGTGACTCACCAGACAGAGCTGCCACTGTGAGCCAGTCAAGGCTAAAGAGCGGGGTGCTGTCATGCTACCATGACAACTCATAAACACACAATTGAACAACCGTAGGCTGCCCATAATCATACTGTCAGTTTGCATTGTAGAACCAAAACATTAACTGGTTTACTGATAGTATGTCTTGGAACCTATTGATGTCTGAAGCACAGTAAGATATCCTAACTAAGAGCTCAGAGTCTGACTCATTGCTTCCACACAGTAAGTACATCTAATCGGTTCAGATCAATACAGGTCTTGACAGTAGGCCTAATAGAACAGGGTCGGTAACTGGCTCAATTGTCAGGGGATTCACTGTCTTCAGCTCTGCTGCCTTATTGTTGTCGGCATTTTTGCTATTTCTTTCATGCGGTTTCTTTCCCTCTTGCGTGTACTGTACTGTGCATTAGGCTTCACAGGCCTACTGTATTTAATGTATAATTATTCCAGATCAACGGCCCATCCCGATCAGGACAAAGTGTTCTGTTCTATAATTTTGTACTAATGTGGGTGGTTTGGCATTGCAAACTTAAAACACCTCACTCGGCTCAAACAAAGCCTTCACCTACATCACTATGATGGTGTCATGTCCAAGCATGTTTTAAACGGAATGAATGAAACATTTTATAGAAAGATGCCATCCATTAGACCTAATGAATACTTGTGTTAATATAAATATTATGGAGAGCTATATTAACAGGTGGAAAGTAGGACGTGTTAGCTTTGATTTCTCTGCAGTATCTCAGGGCACCAAGCTGACACATTAGAGGTGGGAACCGCTCCAGGAATTTGATGGGCTGAAATAGAATTTACCACTCAACATTTTAAACTGCCGCAAATCCGAACTGACAACTAACGTACATTCAACATTCATCCAAATGCTTTTTAGAACACAACATTAAGTAATACTTGCCTTTACATTACACTATACAAACTGTCAACTGAACGCACCGTACATCACACTATACAAACTGTCAACTGAACGCACCATACATTACACTATACAAACTGTCAACTGAACGCACCGTACATCACACTATACAAACTGTCAACTGAACGCACCATACATTACACTATACAAACTGTCAACTGAACGCACCATACATTACACTATACAAACTGTCAACTGAACGCACCATACATTACACTATACAAACTGTCAACTGAACGCACCATACATTACACTATACAAACTGTCAACTGAACGCACCGTACATCACACTATACAAACTGTCAACTGAACGCACCACACATTACACTATACAAACTGTCAACTGAACGCACCATACATTACACTATACAAACTGTCAACTGAACGCACCACACATTACACTATACAAACTGTCAACTGAAAGCACCATACATTAGACATAAACGAGAACAGAACACTACCTGCCCAGTCAGCAGAACAGTGTTTGCTCACGTTTGACTAAGCACTAAGATAGAAAATACTCCTGCCAAGCACGAGTATTTAGCCTTGATTGGGGCTGTTAAACAATTTCTAATGTTTTTCGCTTATTTTATCACCATGAAGTGCCCCTAAACTAACTCCATGGCATCATTTCAACAGTCCTCTCAAATTGACTTTTGGAGAGTTGGGTTGAAAGAGGTTTTCAACAGCCAGACACACTCAACCTAATCTGACAAGAGAGTTAGCCTAACCACCCCTCGTCTAAAGTACACACACAGTGTTTTGATTTCTCTCTCAGGGCCATGGTCACATGGTCAGGGAGCGAGTGAGCAGAGGGTTGGGGTGTCCGTGCGGGTCTGACAGGATTAGGAATTCCATGGCCTAGTGCTGAGTATTCACCCTGCTTGGGTTTCCTCTGGGAATACACACTTCAGTAGTCACACATCCCACACCATCACAGTACGGCCCAGACAAAGGATCTTAACCACCATCACATCGGGAGCATGGCACACAGACAAGTCTCTGACTGGGATTTGGATGCGACCTCTCCTCTGTCTGGACACAATGTGTCTTTTGTACAGTAACAGACAGTGTCCATAGAGGAAGCCTGCCCTTCTGTATGTGTGGCCCTGGCCCTGGGCCTGGTTCTGGTTCTGGGGCTGGTTCAGGGTCTGGGCCTGGGTATGGTTCTGGGCCTGGGTCTAGTTCTGGGCCTGGTTCTGCGTCTGGTTCTGGGTCTGGGCCTGGATCTGGGTCAAGTTCTGGGCCTGGTTCTGGGCCCTGGTTCTGGGTCTGGTTCTGGGTCTAGTTCTGGGCCTGGGTCTGGGTCTAGTTCTGGGCCTGGTTCTGGGTCTAGTTCTGGGCCTGGGTCTGGGTCTAGTTCTGGGCCTGGGTCTGGGTCTAGTTCTGGGCCTGGTTCTGGGTCTAGTTCTGGGCCTGGGTCTAGTTCTGGGCCTGGTTCTGGGTCTAGTTCTGGGCCTGGGTCTGGGTCTAGTTCTGGGCCTGAGTCTGGGCTGGTGTGATGAGTGGGCTGTGTGGAGAGAGGGACGATATACTCGGCACAAGGGGACCAGGGACAAAGACAGTGAATGTGCAAAAACAACAGATGTTTTTTAACTCCTCATTGTCTTTTTTCAGTCAATCAGTATATCTACCAGTGGATGAGCTACCATTAAAGACTGTGTCTTGAGATCCTGCAGCACACACGCGGGAAAACATTAATCTCAGAGAGAACCAGAAGGGAATATTCATCTGCAATAGCCAGACAACACCCTAGTAAGAAAAGAAGAAAACAAAGGACCAGGTATTGAAACTCCAATAATATTATCTGAATGTCACTCAGCGTGGGGAGGAATACGTGCTCTGAGAGCAGTCAGCCATAAAAACCTCATTTGCTATCATATTGTAACGACCCTAGCCGACCCTAGGAAAAACCACATGAATTTCATGTGATCACGTGAAGTGTTTCAAAACCACAGAGATCACATGTGATCTTATGTGAAGTTAATGTGATAATGTGACAACATGTAAAGCAACATGTGATAACACAAACCTAGACGTTTTCACATGACTTTAGATGTGAATTTTCAAATGAAATCATGAGATTTTCCACATGTGAAATCATGTGGTTTTTCTGTAAGGTTAGCCAAATGGCATATCCCTATTGGAAGAGACTGTATAATGGGCTTCCATAGGCTAAGGTCATGACAATATCACGATCCCACTGAAGAATGCAGGTAAAACATCAGATAGAACATCAGGTAAAACATCAGATAGAACATCAGATAGAACATCAGGTAAAACATCAGATAGAACATCAGGTAAAACATCAGGTAAAACATCAGATAGAACATCAGGTAAAACATCAGCTAGAACATCAGGTAAAACATCAGATAGAACATCAGATAGAACATCAGATAGAACATCAGATAGAACATCAGGGATGAAGCTGTAAATACCAAGGGCACATGCAGATCTATTGGCAAATGAAAGAAACATTGGAAACTTGCCATGCTCATAAACAAAACACAGCAACGTTGTTTTCCATAACGTATGTCACCATTACAAATATCATCTGGTCCCACAGCAATGTTGTTTTCCATAACATATGTGCAACATATCTGTACTGATCTCCATTTTTAAAATGTCTGTTTGTACATAATGTTTTCATGTTCATATGTCCACCTTCCCGGGGACTGCATATGTAAATTAGCTGTCAGCTAACTCCGAGATGTATGTATTGTGGTACATTGCACCTGCCAAATAAACGTAATAAACAAACAAATATACCATGCTTTTTCAATTGACAGTATTCTGTACTCATAAACTATGGGACAGTAAAGATAAAACAATGACATTATCAGTTTATACAAAGTTATGGAGATCAGGCATCATGCATTTTATCAAGGTATTGATCATGGTTGTACATAGTCACGTACACTACATGACCAACAATATGTGGACACCTACTCGTTGAACATCTCATTCCAAAATCATGGGCATTAATATGGAGTTGGTCCACCCTTTGCTGTCATAACAGCCTCCACTCTTCTGGGAAGACTTTCCACTAGATGTTGTAACATTGCTGCGGGGACTTGCTTCCATTCAGCCACAAGAGCATTAGTGAGGTGGGGCACTGATGTTGGGCGATTAGGCCTGGCTCGCAGTCGGCATTCCAATTCATCCCAGAGGTGTTCGATGGGGTTGAAGACAGAACTCTGTGCAGGCCAGTCAAGTTCTTCCACACCGATCAAGACAAACCATTTCTGTATGGACCTCACTTTGTGCATAGGGGCATATTCATGCTGAAACAGGAAAGGGGCTTCCCAAATTGTTGCCACAAACTTGGAAGCACAGAATCAAATGTAATTGTATGCTGTAGCGTTAAGATTTCCCTTCACTGGAGCCTTGCCCGAATAATGAAAAACAGCTCCAGACCATAATTCCTCCTCCACCAAACTTTACAGTTGGCACTATGCATTGGGGCAGGTAGCATTCTCCTGGTATCCACAAATAAAACATAATATCAGAGTCTTTCAAATGAACATTAACAATTGTTTCTTTTAAATCAAATCTTCTAACTCACTCCAAAATCTTCTGACATAAGAACAGTCCCAAAATAAATAGTCAAGAGTTTCTGGGTCACAACCACAAAATACACATTTGTTATCAATAGCTACTTTGAATCTGTGTATAGTAAAGGACTTTACAGGGTAGATTATATGAATGAGTTTGTATGATACTTCTTTCACCTTATTAGATATACAATATTTACCAGACAACAAGACTTTGTTTCAGTTCACTCGTCCTAGGGCTGCATTCCAGTACATTTTAACAGAGGGAATAGCAACATCTTGACATAGTTTTCTTATATACATGTTATTACATTTATAGTTTAAAATGTCAATTCCTTCTAGCTGTATTGAGGCTACAAAATCGTCAACAGTTGCACTTGGAGTATTGTTATATTCTCCTAAAAGAATAGCACCTTTAAGGACAACTCTAACAACTATTTGAAACTCCTCAGGAGTGAATGTGTGCAGTCATGTAAAAAATAGGTGTCAGGATGAAGTATGGAGTCATTTGTGGACAGCCTGTACAGTCAACAATGTTTCAGGCTCTCTACAAGGATGCTTCCAGGTGTCTACACCTCCCATACACTGTAGCCTATATGAATGTGTTGGGGTCAAGGACTACGGCATAAACAGTGGTAAGAAAAAGTATGTGAACCCTTTGGAAGAACCTGGATTTCATACAATTTGTCAAACAACACAGAGTTACAAATAAACAAATGTTCGGTCAATAACGCAATAGAAAAGTCTACATACAGTGTGTGCAAATGTAGCGAGATTAGGGAGGTAAGGCAATGAATAGGCCATAGTGGTGAAATAATCTAATTTAGCAAATAAACACTGGAGGAATAGATGTGCAGATGATGAATGTGCAAGTGGAGATACTGGGGTACAAAGGAGCAAAAAATAAATAACAATATGGGAATGAGGTATTTTGGGGCTATTTACAGATGGGCTATGCTCAGGTGCAATGATCAAAATAAGCTGCTCTGACAGCTGATCCTTAAATTAGTGAGGGAGATATGAGACTCCAGCTTCAGTGATTTTTGAAATTCGTTCCAGTCATTGCAACAGAGAACTGGAAGGCAAGGCGGCCAAAGGAGGAGTTGGCTTTGGGGATGACCAGTGAAATATAACTGCTGGAGCGCGTGCTACGGGTAGGTGCTGCTATGGTGACCAGTGAGATGAGATAAGGCGGGGCTTTACCTAGCAAAGACTTGTAGATGACCTGGAGCCAGTGGGTTTGGCGCCGAATATGAAGCGAGAGCCAGCCAACGAGAGCATACAGGTCGAAGTGGTGGGAAGTATATGGAGCTTTGGTGACAAAACGAATGGCAATGTGATAGACTACCTCCAATTTGCTGAGTAGAGTGTTGGAGGCTATTTTGTAAATGACATCGCCGAAGTCAAGGATCAGATCAAGGATCCTAGGGATGCATTCAGTACATTTTACAAGGGTATGTTTGGCAGCATGAGTGAAGGATGCTTTGTTAGAAATAGGAAGCCAATTTTAGATTTAACTTTGGATTGGATATGCTTAACCTGTTGAAACTCTAGGGGCGCAATTTCATTTTTGGATGAAAAACGTTCCCGTTTTAAACAAGATATTTTGTCACAAAAAGATGCTCGACTATGCATATAATTGGTAGCTTTGGAAAGAAAACCCTCTGACGTTTCCAGAACTGCAAAGATAGTTTCTGTGCGTGCCCTAGAACGTGAGCTTCAGGCAAAACCAAGATGAGACGGCATCCAGAAAATGAGCAGGATTTTTGAGGCTCTGTTTTCCATTGTCTCCTTATATGGCTGTGAATGCAAGAGGAGTAAGTCTGCCCTTTCTGTCGTTTCCCAAGGTGTCTGCAGCATTGTGACGTATTTGTAGGTATATCATTGGAAGATTGACCATAAGAGACCACATTTACCAGGTGTCCGCCCGGTGTCCTGAATAGGCCAAATTGGTGAAAAAGTCAGCTGCAAGTATTTTTCCACAGAATTCAGAGGAGAATGCAGGCTTCCAGAACGATATATCAATGAAGAGATATGTGAAAAAACACCTTGAGGATTGATTCCAAACAACGTTTGCCATGTTTCAGGTCGATATTATGGAGTTAATTCTGGAAAAAGTTTGACGTTGTAGGTGACTGAATTTTCGGTTTGTTTCGGTAGCCAAATATGATGTACAAAACGGAACGATTTCTCCTACACACAGACGCTTTCAGAAAAAACTGCGCATTTGGTATGTAACTGAGAGTCTCCTCATTGAAAACATCCGAAGCTCTTCAAAGGTAAATGATTTTATTTATTTGGTTATCTGGTTTTTGTGAAAATGTTGCGTGCTAAATGCTACTCAAAATGCTAAGCTAGCTTAGCATACTCTTACACAAATTAGTCAATTGCTATGGTTCAAAAGCATATTTTGAAAATCTGAGATGACAGTGTTGTTAAGAAAAGGCTAAGCTTGAGAGCAGGTGCATTATTTTCATTTTATTTGCGATTTTCAGAAATCGTTAACGTTGCGTTATGCTAATAAGCCTGAGGCTTTAGTCACGATCCCGGATCCGGGATGGGGAGTTTCAAGAGTTTTTAATGTGAGTCTGGAAGGAGAGTTTACAGTCTAACCAGACACCTAGGTATTTGTAGTTGTCCACATATTCTAAGTCAAAACCGTCCAGAGCAGTGATGCTAGATGGGCGGGCAGATGTGGGCAGCGATCGGTTAAAGAGCATGCATTTAGTTTTACTTGCATTTAAGAGCAGTTGGAGGCCACGGAAAGAGTGTTGTATGGCATTGAAGCATATCTGCAGGGTTGTTAACACAGTGTCCAAAGAAGGGCCAGAAGTATACAGAATGGTGTCGTCTGCGTAGAGGTGGATCAGACAATCACCAGCAGCAAGAGCGACATCATTGATGTACACAGAGAAAAGAGTTGGCCTGAGAAATTAATCCTGTGGCACCCCCATAGAGACTGCCAGAGGTCCGGACAACAAGTTCTCCGATTTGACACACTGAACTCTCTCTGAGAAGTAGTTGATGAACCAGGCGAGGCAGTCATTTGAGAAACCAAGGCTGTTGAGTCAGCCCTTTCAGAATGCGGTGACTGACAGTCGAAAGCCTTGGCCAGGTCAATGAAAACGGCTGCACAGTATTGTCTTTCATTGATGGCAGTTATGATATCGTTTAGGACCTTGAGCGTGGCTGAGGTGCACCCATGACCAGCTCGGAAACCAGATTGCATAGCGGAGAAGGTACGGTGGGATTTGAAATGGTCGGAGATCTGTTTGTTAACTTGGCTTTTGAAGACTTTAGAAAGGCAGGGTAGGATAGATATAGGTCTGTAACAGTTTGGGTCTAGAGTGTCTCCCCATTTGAAGAGGGCGATGACCAGCTGACTTTGAAGCGATGACCAGCGATGACTTCGAAGAAAGCGATGACCAGCTTTCCAATCTTTAGGGATCTCAGATGATATGAAGGAGAGGTTGAACAGGCTAGTAATTGGGGTTTCAACAATTGTGGCAGATCATTTTAGAAAAAGAGGGTCCAGATTGTCTAGCCCAGCTGATTTGTAGGGGTCCAGCTTTTGCAGCTCTTTCAGAACATCAGCTATCTGGATTTGGGTTAAGGGGAAATGGGGGAGGCTTGGGCAAGTTGCTGTTGGGGGTGCATAGCTGTTGACTGTAGTAGGGGTAGCCAGGTGAAAAGCATGGCCAGCTGTAGAAAAATGCTTATTGAAATTCTCAATTATCGTAGATTTATCGGTGGGGACAGTTTCCTAGCCTCAGTGCAGTGGGCAGCTGGGAGGAGGTATTCTCCATGGACTTTACACTGTCTCATAACCTTTTGGAGTTTGTACTACAGGATGCAAATTTCTGTTTGAAAAAGCTAGCCTTTGCTTTCCTAACTGCCTGTGTATAATGGTTCCTACCTTCCCTGAAAAGTTGCATATCGCAGGGGCTATTCAATGCTAATGCAGTACGCCACAGGATGATTTTGTGCTGGTCAAGGGCAGTCAGGTCTGGAGTGAACCAAGGGCTATATCTATTCTTAGTTCTAAAAAAAAATCATGGGGTATGCTTATTTAAGATGGTGAGGAAAACACTTTGAAAGAATAACCAGTCATCCTCTTCTGATGGAATGAGCTCAATATCCTTCCAGGATACCCGGGCCAGGTCGATTAGAAAGGCCTTCTCAATGAAGTGTTATAGGGAGCGTTTGACAGTGATGAGGGGTGGTCATTTGACCACGGACAAATGCAGGCAATGAGGCAGTGATCACTGAGATCCTGGTTGAAGACAGCAGAGGTTTTTTTAGAGGGCAGGTTGGTCAGGATGATATCTATCTCGTGTTTACAGATTTAGGGTTGTACCTGGCAGGTTCCATGAACATTTGTGTGAGATTGAGAGCATCTAGCTTAGATTGTAGGATGGCTGGGTTGTTAAGCATATCCCAGTTTAGGTCACCTAACAGTACAAACTCTGAAGATAAATGGGGGGCAATTAATTCACATATGGTGTCCAGGGCACAGCTGGGGGCTGAGGGGGGTCTATAACAAGCGGCAACAGTGAGAGACTTATTTCTGGAAAGGTGGATTTTTAAAAGTAGAAGGTCGAACTGTTTGGGCACAGACCTGGAGAGCATGACAGAACTCTGCAGGGTATCTCTGCAGTAGATTGCAACTCCACCCCCTTTGGCAGTTCTATCTTGGCAGAAAATGTTGTAGATGGGGATGGAAATTTCTGAATTTTTGGTGGCCTTCCTAAGCCAGGATTCAGACATGGTTGAGTGAAGATGAGAGAGGTTTCGTCTCTGGAGGCACCAGTTAAGCCAGGTGAGGTCTCCGCAATGTGTGTGGGGTGGGACAAAGAGGCTATCTAAGGCATTTTGAGCAGGACTGAGGGCTCTACAGTGAAATAAAATAGTAAGAACTAGCCAAGCCAGCAGTAGACAAGGCATATTGACATTCGAGTGAGGCATAAAGGAATCACAGGTGTTGATCAGGAGAGCTAAAACAACAATCGGTAAATGGCAATAAATGGGCAGAGTGGGTCAGTTAGGTACATACAGGACCTGAGTTCGAGGCTGGGGCTGACAGGTAAACAAAATAAGGTACTGTGTTACTGAAACAGTCCAGGGGGGATCAGCTGTGTAGCCGAGTTATAATATGGTCAAAAGAGCAGCAATAGGTGAGTCATGGTGCCGTTCGGTAGTCACTACAACGCTAGGTGAGCAGGGGACACAGCATTCAGAATAGCTAGCGGGCCGGGGCTAGTAGATGGTTCTTCGGCGACATTGTAACAGAATAGCCTGTTGAGACCACATCGGGCGATCACGTCGGCAGTCCAGTCGTGATATTGAATACATAATTTAAACATTCACAGTGTAGATTGGAAAAAGCTTGTGAACTCCTAGGCTAATGACTTTTCCAAAAGCTAATTGGAGTCAGGAGTCAGCTAACCTGGAGTCCAATCAAGGAGATGAGATTGGAGATGTTGGTTAGAGCTGCCCTGCCCTATAAAAAATAGAGGTTGACCTATTAATTCGCATTGCCGATTAATTAGGACCAAAGTTTTCATAACAATCGGTAATCTGAATTTTTAGACGCCGATTATGGCCGATTCCATTGCATTCCACAAGGAAACTGCGCGGCAGGCTGACCACCTGTTACGCAGCAAGGAGTGCAGCAAGGAGCCAAGGTAAGTTGCTCGCTAGCATTAAACGTATCTTATAAAAACAATCAATCTCAAATCAAGTAAAATCAAAGTGTCACGCCCTGGTCAAAGTATTTTGTGTTTGTCTCCATTTATTTGGTCAGGCCAGGGTGTGGCATGGGTTTTTGTATGTGGTGTGTTTGTATTGGGATTGTAGGTTAGTGGGGTGTTCTCGTTAAGTCTATGGCTGCCTGAAGTGGTTCTCAATCAGAGGCAGGTGTTAATAGTTGTCTCTGATTGGGAACCATATTTAGGCAGCCATATTCTTTGAGTGTTTCGTGGGTGATTGTCCTTAGTGTCCTGATGTCCTTGTTCTGTGTTTATTTACGCCAGTATAGGCTGTTTCGGTTTACGTTACGTTCTTTGTTTTGTAGTGTTTGTAATTGATTCGTGTTTTACGTTTGTTTATTAAACATGGATCGCAATCTACACGCCGCATTTTGGTCCGACTCGCCTTCCCACCTAGAAAGCCGTAACACAAAGTTTATTTGTCACGTTTGCCAAGTACAAAAGGTAGACCTTACAGTGAAATGCTTACTTACAGGATCTAACCAATAGTGCAAAAAGGGTATTAGGTGAACGGGGCTATAACAGTAACGAGGCTATAAAAGTAATGAGGCTATATACAGTAGCGAGGCTATATATGGTAGCAAGGCTATACACAGTAGAGAGGGTACATACAGTAGAGAGGCTATATACAGTAGCGAGGCTATATACAGTAGTGATGCTATATACAGTCATGAGGCTATATACAGTAGCGAGGCTATATACAGTAGTGAGGCAACATACAGACACCGGTTAGTCAGGCTGATTGAATGGTCCAAACACACCAAGACAGTCGTGAAGAGGGCACGACAAAGCCTATTCCTCCTCAGGAAACTAAAAAGATTTGGCATGGGTCCTGAGATCCTCAAACGGTTCTACAGCTGCAACATCGGTTGCATCACTGCCTGGTACGGCAATTGCTCGGCCTACGACCCCAAGGCACTTCAGAGGGTAGTGTGTACAGCCCAGTACATCACTAGGGCAAAGCTGCCTGCCATCCAGGACCTCTACACCAGGCGGTGTCAGAGGAAGGCCCTGAAAATTGTCAAAGACCCCAGCCACCCCAGTCATAGACTGTTCTCTTTACTACCGCATGGCAAGCGGTACCAGAGTGCCAAGTCTAGGAAAAAAAAGGCTTCTCAACAGTTTTTACCCCCAAGCCATAAGACTCCTGAACAGGTAACCAAATGGTTACCCGGACTATTTGCATTGTGTGCCACCCCCAACCCCTCTTTTACGCTGCTGCTACTCTCTGTTTATCTTATATGCATAGTCACTTTAACTATACATTCATGTACATACTACATCAATTTGCCCGACCAACCAGTGCTCCTGCACATTGGCTAACCGGGCTATCTGCATTGTGTCCCACCACCCGCCAACCCCTCTTTTTACGCTACTGCTACTCTCTGTTCATCATATATGCATAGTCACTTTAACCATACCCACATGTACATACTACCTCAATAAGCCTGACCAACCAGTGTCTGTATATTAGAGGTCGACCGATTAATCGGAATGGCCGATTAATTAGGGCTGATTTCAAGTTTTCATAACAATCGGAATTTTTGGGCGCCGATTTGCTGATTTAAAAAAAAAAAAATTTTTTTAATACCTTTATTTAACTAGGCAAGTCAGTTAAGAACACATCCTTATTTTCAATGACAGCCTAGGAACGGTGGGTTAACTGCCTTGTTCAGAGGCAGAACAACAGATTTTCACCTTGTCAGCTCGGGGGATGCAATCTTGCAACCTTACAGTTAACTAGTCCAACACAATAACGACCTGCCTCTCTCTCGTTGCACTCCACAGGGGGACTGCCTGTTACACGAATGCAGTAAGCCAAGGTAAGTTGCTAGCTAGCATTAAACTTATCTTATAAAAAAAATCTATCACAATCACTAGTTAACTACACATGGTTGATGATATTACTAGATATTATCTAGCGTGTCCTGCATTGCATATAATCTGACTGAGCATACAAGCATACAAGTATCTGACTGAGTGGTGGTAGGCAGAAGCAGGCGCGTAAACATTCATTCAAACAGCACTTTTGTGCGTTTTGCCAGCAGCTCTTCGTTGTGCGTCAAGCATTGCACTGTTTGTGACTTCAAGCCTATCAACTCCCGAGATGAGGCTGGTGTAACCAAAGTGAAATGGCTAGCTTATTAGCGCGCGCTAACTAGAGGGACGGAAGCTATACTGTTTCACTGGCAATACTACAGTGCCTATAAGAACAAATAGTCAATGGTTAATGAAATACAAATGGTATAGAGGGAAATAGTCCTATAATTCCTATAATAACTACAACCTAAAACATCTTACCTGGGAATATTGAAGACTCATGTTAAAAGGAACCACCAGCTTTCATATGTTCTCATGTTCTGAGCAAGGAACTGAAACGTTAGCTTTTTTACATAGCACATATTGCACTTTTACTTTCTTCTCCAACACTTTGTTTTTGCATTATTTAAACAAAATTGATCATGTTTCATTATTTACTTGAGGCTAAATTGATTTTATTGATGTATTATATTAAGTTAAAATAAGTGTTCATTCAGTATTGTTGTAATGGTCATTATTACAAATAACATGTTAAACAATCGGCCGATTAATCGGTATCGGCTTTTTTGGTCCTCATATAATCGGTAACGGTATCGGAGTTGAAAAATCATAATCGGTCGACCTCTACTTCATATACAGTGGGGAGAACAAGTATTTGATACACTGCCGATTTTGCAGGTTTTCCTATTTACAAAGCATGTAGAAGTCTGTAATTTGTATCATAGGTACACTTCAACTGTGAGAGACGGAATATAAAACAAAAGTCCAGAAAATCACATTGTATGATTTTTAAGTAATTAATTTGCATTTTATTGTAAGTAGGAAAACCTGCAAAATCGGCAGTGTTTCAAATACTTGTTCTTCCCACTGTAGCCTTGCTACTCTTATTTTCAAATGTATTTTTACTGTTGCTTTATTTCTTTACTTACCTACACACACACACACACACACACACACACACACACACACACACAGACACACATACTTTTTTCCCTCTGCACTATTGGTTAGAGCCTGTAAGTAAGCATTTACCTGTCAGTAACCTGTTGTATTCGGCGCACGTGACAAATACACTTTGAATTGATTTGATTGAGGTAGTATGTACATGTAGATATGGTTAAAGTGACTATGCAAATATGATGAACAGAGAGTAGCAGTAGCGTAAAGAGGGGTTGGCGGGTGGTGGGTGGCTGGTGGCGGGACACAATGCAGATAGCCCGGTTAGCCAATGTGCGGGAGCACTGGTTGGTCAGACCTATTGAGGTAGTATGTACATGAATGTACAGAAATCTTCACATAATTTTCACATAATCACTAGTTGATGATATTACTAGGTTAACTAGCTTGTCCTGAGTTGCAAATAATCAATGTAGTTAATTTATCATCGAATCACAGTCTACTTCACCAAAGGGGATAATTTTTTAAAAAAGCATTCGCGAAAAAAGCACAACAGTTGCACGAATGTATCTAACCATAAACATCAATGCCTTTCTTAAAATCAATACACAGAAGTATATATTTTTAAACCTGCATATTTAGTTAAAAGAAATTCATGTTAGCAGGCAATATTAAGCTAGGAAAATTGTGTCACTTCTCTTGCGTTCATTGCACGCAGTGTCAGGGTATATGCAACAGTTTGGGCTGCCTGGCTCGTTGCGAACTAATTTGCCAAAATTTTACATAATTATGACATAACATTGAAGGTTGTGCAATGGAACAACAATACTTAGACTTAGGGTTGCCACCCATTCGATAAAATACTGAACGGTTCCATATTTCACTGAAAGTATAAACGTTTTGTTTTCGAATTGATAATGATGAAATTAAATGATGGCTTGTATTTCTGTGTTTATTATATTATAATTAAGTCTATGAATTGATATTTGATAGAGTAGTCTGACTGAGCAGTGGTAGGCAGCAGCAGGCTCGTAAGCATTCATTCAAACATCACTGCGTTTGCCAGCAGCTCTTAACAATGCTTGAATCACAGCGCTGTTTATGACATCAAGCCTATCAACTACTGAGATTAGGCTGGCACTTAGAACATCCAATAATCAAAGGTACAGTTGATGTCGGATGTTTACATAGCCAAATAAATTTGAGCTCTGTTTTTCACAATTCCTGACATTTAATTCTAGTAAAAGTTCCCTGTCTTAGGTCAGTTAGGATCACCACTTTATTTTAAGAATCTGAAATGTCAGAATAATAGTAGAGAGAATGGTTTATTTTAGCTTTCATTTCTTTCATCAAATTCCCACTGGGTCAGAAGTTTATATACAGTCAATTAGTATTTGGTAGCATTGCCTTTAAATTGTTTAACTTGGGTCAAACATTTCAGGTAGCCTTCTACAAGCTTCCTACAATAAGTTTGGTGAATTTTGGCCCATTCTTCATGACAGAGCTGGTGTAACTGAGTCAAGTGTGTAGGCCTCCTTGTTCGCACATGCTTTTTCAGTTCTGCCTACAAATTTTCTAGGGTTGAGGTCAGGGCTTTGTGATGGCCACTCCAATACCTTGACTTTGTGGGTCCTTAAGCATTTTTGCCACAACTTTGGAAGTATGCTTGGGGTCATTGTCCATTTGGAAGACCCATTTGCGACCAAGCTTTAACTTCATGACTGAGGTCTTGAGATGTTGCTTCAATATAACCACATCATTTTCCTGCCTCATGATGTCATCTATTTTGTGAAGTGCACCAGTCACTCTTGCAGTAAAGCACCCCCACAACATGATGCTGCCACACCCGTGTTTCATGGATGGGATGGTGTTCTTCAGCTTGCAAGCCTCCCACTTTTTACAACCCAACATAGCGATGGTAATTATGGCCAAACAGTTATATTTTTGGTTCATCAGAACAGAGGACATTTCTCCAAAAAGTATGATCTTTGTCCCCATGTTCAGTTGCAAACCGTAGTCTGGCTATTTTATGGCAGTTTTGGAGCAGTGGCTTCATCCTAACTGAGCTGCCTTTCAAGTAATGTCGATATAGGACTAGTTTTACTGTGGACATAGATACTTTTGTACTTGTTTCCTCCAGCATCTTCACAAGGTTCTTTGCTGTTGTTCTGGGATTGATTTGCACTTTTCGCACCAAAGTACGCTCATCTCTCGGAGACAGAACACGTCTCCTTCCTGGTATGACGGCTGCGTGCTCCCATGGTGTTTATACTTGTGTACTATTGATTGTACAGATGAACATGGTACCTTCAGGAGTTTGGAAATTGCTCCCAAAGATGAACCAGACTTGTGGATGTCTACAATTATTTTTCTGAGGTCTTGGCTGATTTCTTATGATTTTCCCATGATGTCAAGCAAAGAGGCACTGAGTTTGAAAGTAGACCTTGAAATACATCCACAGGTATGCTTCCAATTGACTCAAATTATGTAATCTAGCCTATCAGAAGCTTTTAAGCCATGACATCATATTTTGGAATTTTCCAAGCTGTTTAAAGGCACAGTCAACTTACTGTATGTAAACTTCTGACCCACTGGAATTGTGATAAAGTGAATTATAAGTGAAATAATCTGTCTGTAAACAATTTTTCATGCAGTAGTTCTAACAGACTTTCCAAAACTATAGTTTGTTAAAAATACATTTGTGGAGTGGTTTAAAAACAAGTTTTAATGACTCCAACATAAGTGTATGTAAACTTCCGACTTCAACTGTATCTGAAATACAAATGCTATAGAGAGAACAACAGAATGGCTTCAACAGAAAATACGCCTTCTGGAGTGGTCCAGTCAGAGACCTGACCTCAACCTGATTTAAAATGCTGTGGCATGACCTCGAGAGTGGTTCACACTAGACATCCTAAGAATATTGCTGAACTGAAACAGTTTTGTAAAGATGAATGGTCAAAAATTCCTCCTTACCGTTGTGCAGGTCTGATCCGCAACTACAGAAAACGTTTGGTTGGGGTTATTGTTGCCAAAGGAGGGTCAACAGGTTATTAAATCCAAGGGTTCATATACTTTTCTCGCCCTAATGTTTACACGGTGTGTTCAATAAAGACATGAAAACTTATAATTGCTTGTGTGTTATTATTTTAAGCAGGCTGCGCTTGTCTGTTGTTGATCAGATCAAATTTTATGACAAATGTATGCAGAAATCCAGGTAATTCTAAAGGGTTCACATACTTTTTCTTGCCACTGTACATCAAATCCTGAAGCTTTAATTTACATTCATTGCCAAATAGATTCCAACCATCCAGGATCAATCTGACATCGCTGCTACACCGCAAACCATGTAAACAGGTTCTTTGATATAACCAAAGCCAAAACCGTAACACAAAATCTGAAGTTGAACAGATGAACAGATTATATAATGCAGAGTTGAGGCCCACATTCTGGGAATATTTGAAGACCTACTGGAAGCTCTGTGTCCTGGCATGACCTTGTGAGGCTTTTCTTGACGGTAGGAAAAGCTTGGGTTAGGATGAGGTGCCATCTTGACAGATTTCTTGTTAAGAATAGAACTCACTTTGTTTATGAGACCTTGTTACACAGTATAGTAACTGTGCTAATAAATTGGTATGACTACACCATGATTCTCTTTCAGAAAACTGTCTCCAACACGGTATCCATAATAGAGCACATGAGGTTATTGCTGAGTCACTGAGAAGGCTTTATGTCACTCGCTGCACAGCTACTGTACATGGTGTCAGAGAGAGAACCTGGGAGGGGAGACGACAAGACAAGGTTATCCTTCTCCTGTGGTTGAGATGCTACATATTTGTGTTGCTAACGTTCTACAGTATAGGATAGATCGGTAGGTTTTCAGGCATAGCCTCCTCAATCAGCCTGTAAGCCAAGTGCAAAGTCATTGGATGTAGGCCTACTCCACTCGATATCTGTGCTGGTAGAATTTGATTCAATTTGCCTTAGCAGTTCATTACTGTAATGGATATACTGACTGCAGCCACAAAACAACACTACACTAATGCAATTACTCAATATTGATTCCCTGTCAAAATAAAGGTTAAATAAATACAATTAAAATATAACATAACTGGACATTTATTTCAGACTAATGAGATGTACCATGTGACTTCATTAGGGATTCTAAAACATAAGACCAGTAAATTACTAGTAAAAGACTGGCCACGTGCATGATGCAGCTAAACTGAACAAATGCATTCCTGTTCACACACACACACATTCAATCACTACAACCCCCCGTCCAAACTCTAGAACAGCCATTCAATGGACAATGTGCTTGATGTTTTGACACAACATCTTTGAATTGAATGAAAGAACCCAGTCAGTCGATCCCAACAGAGAGAAATGAGGCACACGCCCACTCCCAATAAATCTTCAGGTTTCTTAACAACGGTAGGAGATCAACTGTTTGAAAAGACCACAATGGCTCCCATCGTTACCCAGGAGGACGAGAGAGACCCACATCTAGAGAGGCTTTACTAGAACATTGTGATCCCATACACTCACTCACTGTCCTATGCAACAGCCATTGTATATGTTCAAGAAACCATGACTTGAAATCTAGACGAAGCTCGAATTTACAGACCTTTTGTCTATGATGCTGTATTTTCTTCCAGTTGTAAAGTATGGGATTTCTACATTTTGAAAGAAACTGGTCTAATCCTTCCATCTCTGGTAAAACAGCAGTGGATTAGTGGAGTACCGACCCAAAGAAACCCCTTGTTAGTGTGTTATTAACTCTAATGCCCAATTATAGAGGTATGGGGACGGACAGTCTTACAGGACTTGAATAGTAAATATGACTGGTGCCTATTAGACTGCATATCTGAGGAGTATAACCAATGTGCAAACACCCAAATTATTTAGTTTCAAGTGTATTTTAGAAATAATTGTTTCAGGTTAGTCATTTCCTCTTGAGTTTCCCATTAAGGGTTGATATGAACAGCTGACTTCCAATGGTACATCGCGGCACCACTGCGCAACACCGCCATCATTAAAACCAAAGCATATATCCCTCCACACAGAGGCTGTTGCCTCAGCATACTCAGCATGTGAAATAGAATGTATCTGATGTCGCTAGCAATGTAGCAACATCCAGACATCAGAGGTGTCACACCACACTTGCAATACTTAAGTGAGATGCGTATACTGTAACAGGTGATATGTGACAGGTGCAGTGTGAAAACCATACTGTGTATTGCTGTAGTCAAGGGCTGGGCGATATAGCCAAAATATCATATCACAATATGTTTGACGGTAATGGCGGTATTCTATGGTATTTTATGCTTCTGAATAATAAAAGTTCTAAGTATGTTTAATGAGTAGTGTATTTTTTAAATGTATTTCACCTTTATTTAACCAGGTAGGCTAGTTGAGAACAAGTTCTCATTTACAATTGCGACCTGGCCAAGATAAAGCAAAGCAGTTCGACACATACAACAACACAGAGTTACACATGGAGTAAAACAAACGTCCAGTCAATAATACAGTAGAAAAATAAGTATATAACCAATGTGAGCAAATGAGGTGAGATAAGGGTGGTAAAGGCAAAAAAAAGGCCATGGTGGCAAAGTAAATACAATATAGCAAGTAAAACACTGGAATGGTTGATTTGCAGTGGAAGAATGTGCAAAGTAGAGATAGAAATAATGGGGTGAAAAGGAGCAAAATAAATAAATAAATAAATACAGTAGGGGAAGAGGTAGTTGTTTGGGCTAAATTATAGATGGGTTATGTACAGGTGCAGTAATCTGTGAGCTGCTCTGACAGCTGGTGCTTAAAGCTACTGAGGGAGATAAGTGTTTCCAGTTTCAGAGATTTTTGTAGTTCGTTCCAGTCATTGGCATCAGAGAACTGGAAGGAGAGGCGGCCAAATGAGGAATTGGTTTTGGGGGTGACCAGAGAGATATGCTGGAGCGCGTGCTTCAGGTGGGTGCTGCTATGGTGACCAACGAGCTGAGATAAGGGGGGACTTTACTTAGTAGGGTCTTGTAGATGACCTGGAGACAGTGTGTTTGGCGATGAGTATGAAGCGAGGGCCAGCCAACGAGAGCGTACAGGTCGCAGTGGTGGGTAGTATATGGGGCTTTGGTGACAGAACGGATGGCAATGTGATAGACTGCATCCAATTTGTAGAGTAGAGTAGAGTAGAGTAGAGTAGAGTAGAGTAGAGTAGAGTAGAGTAGAGTAGACCATTGCTGAATCTTTTAACCATACCACGTGGTTAAACTCTTAGACTATCGATACCGACAGAATAAGAACAAGTCTTTGATATTAATTACTAGTCTGCAGCTAGGAATTCGGTATCATTGAACACAAAGAACGACAACCGCCGAAACACCCATTCTATAACGAAACGAATGAATGTCACTCTGAACTATCCATTATAACCACGATAGAGAGAGAGAGGGAGAGAGACGGGCAATTCTACAAAAGAAACAAACTTTTCACCAGCGATTAAGACGACACACTGAGTGTAAATATATATATTGATTGCAATTGACCCATGAGCCACTGCGGCCCCTCATGATGAGTTCAGATTTTTTTGTGGCCCCTACCCCCATCAAAGTTGCCCATCCCTGGTTTAAAACATCCTAATTATGGATACAACTTCTCTTCTGGGGTAAAAACTACTTGACTGCTAATGCTGGAGCAAAGTTTATTTTCCTCATGTTCCTATGACCAAGGATATTGTCACGGTTGTTAAAATGGATGGACCAAGACGCAGCGTGATTTGAGTTCCACATCTTTATTAAAAGTGAAACTTCTCAACAAAACAATAAAAACCCAACGACCGTGAAGTAACACTAACACAAAACAATATCCCACAAATGCAGGTGGGAACAGGGATACCTTAAGTATGATCCCCAATTAGAGACAACGATAATCAGCTGCCTCTAATTGGGAACCACTCAATCCCAAACATAGAAATAAATCGACTAGAACACACCCTAGTCACGCCCTGACCTACAACACCATAGAGAACCAAGGGCTCTCTATGGTCAGGGCATGACAGATATGTTGCTAGTTTGTTTTGCTTACTCACCGTTTGTTATGTTTGGTAACTATTATTGACTAAGATGTAGCTAAATAAGTGTTTCATTGATGCACAAAATGTCACACGGAGATAAGCTTTAGGGAGACTTGAGGCTCTCTGTGCTTTATAGATGAACAACAGACAAAGGCTGTATGAAGACAGTTATAGAGAATGTTCTCAACATCACTGAACTGCCCTACAGCCTAGAGTCATTCCTTAAAATAAAATAATGTGACGAGACTATGACATTTGTTCAAGTTACAACAACATGTTTTGGGGTGTTGTACTTTTTCAGATGGAACACCCCAGGGTTTGTTAAGTATTATTAGCAAGCTGTCTGGTAGATAAATGCTCTGACGAACAGTTAATGTTAGGGATGCATGATAAATCGGTGGACATATCGGAATCGGTCGATATTAACTAAAAATGCCAACATCGGTAATGGCCCGATATCTAGTTTAACACCGATGTGCAAAACTGATGTCAAGGCTTATATACCTATATAATGTAGGTACATGACGTAATGAAGCCATGTAACACAGCATTCCTAACCTATCCCGGAATGTCTGCTGTGTGGATCAAGCAGTCAACAAGTCAAGCAGTCAATTGAAAGAGTAAGAACATTTCAGCGAGACAACTCAAAAGGCGAAATCCATTAACGCCAAGATATTAGTTTCACGACATACTATGGACTGTCAAAGCTGAACAAAAAAGTCTGCAAACAAGCAAACACCGGCCACGAACAATGGGTTTACAATACCGCGTTGGTAATTAAGCATTATTTGTTCGACCGCAACTTCTGAGGTAGCTAGCTAGCTTTAGCTTGGTACCTATTGTAGCTAGCACCAGTACAATCAACCTGAAAACAATGACCAGTAGAAACTACAGTCATTCTCAATATTCTTAGTAGAGGTCGACCGATTATGATTTTTCAACGCCGATAACGATTATTGGAGGACCAAAAAAGCTGATACAGATTCATCGGACGATTATTTTAAATATTTTGTATTTGTAATAATGACAATTACAACAATACTGAATTAACACTTATTTTAAGTTAATATAAAACATCAATAAAATCAATTTAGCCTCAAATAAATAATGAAACATGTTCAATTTGGTTTAAATAAAGCAAAAACAAAGTGTTGGAGAAGAAAGTAATATGTGCCATGTAAAAATGTGTGCCATGTAAAAAAGCTAACGTTTAAGTTCCTTGCTCAGAACATGAGAACATATGAAAGTTGGCGGTTCCATTTAACATGAGACTTCAATATTCCAAGGTAAGAGGTATTATTTAGGTTGTAGTTAATATAGTATTTATATGACTATTTCTCTCTATACCATTTGTATTTCATATACCTTTGACTATTGGATGTTCTTATAGGCACTATATTATTGCCAGTGTAACAGTATAGCTTCGGTCCCCCTCCTCGCCCCCTACCTGGGCTCGAACCAGGAACACATCAACAACAGCCACACTCGAAGCATCGTTACCCATCGCTCCACAAAAGCCGCGGCCCTTGCAGCGCAAGGGGAATAACTACTCCAAATTTAAAAGCGAGTGACGTTTGAAACAGTATTAGGGCATACCCAACTAACTAGTTAGCCATTTCACATTGGTTACACCAGCCATTAGACTGATATGCTTGAAGTCATAAACAGCTGCTGGAAAAATACACAAAAGTGCTGTTTGAATGAATGATTACGGGCCTGCTGCTGCTCAGTCAGACTGCTCTATCAATTCAGACTTAATTATAACATAATAACACACAGAAATACGAGCCCTTGGTCACAGTTCCTAGGCAGTCAAAATAAGAATGTGTTCTTAACTGACTTGCCTAGTTAAATAAAAGGTATAAAAAATAAAAAATTAAAAAATATTTGGATATCGGCGCCCGAAAAATACAGATTTCCGATTGTTATGAAAACTTGAAATCGGCCCTAATTAATCGGCCATTCCGATTAATCGGTTGACCTCTAATTCTTAGCAATGATTTAGGAATCCTTGTGAGTAAGTATTAGCTAGGTAGCCACTTGTTGTTCACCTATTGAAATTGAACTTCAGTTCATGAAAATAAATAGCTAGCCAGCTACTTAACCCTGTTGCCCAAAGCTAACGTTATAAGCAGCCAACTAGCTTCATCTGGCTAGTGAGGCTCGACAAGACCAGGTTATGTGTTGTGAAGCTAGCCACAATAAGGATTAGGCACAGTAGTGGAATATGCGTTTTGCCTTCAAAATAAAAATACCTCTTTGAAAGTGATGCAGAAGGTTACAATTGGTGGAATCATGCCATATTTAGACTAGATCATGTTGAACAAGGTTGGAATGTGAAGCAATAAAATGGGGTATCAGTCTACTCTGTGACAAACACAGAACACAACTGTGAAGATTTTACGCAAATATTAGCGTTGTATCGCGGGACTGTGACTGTGTGAAATCACCCCCCCCCCCCTCAGTCAGCCTGTTGTATTGTATTGATATTCATATTGAACTGTACAGCTTTACCTAAGGATTTGGGATCAATGAAATGGGGTATCAGTCTCCTCAATACCCAAGCTATTTGTTACCAACGTCCTCCTCAGACTCCTAAACATCCAATCAGCATTGTTTTTTCTTGGGAATAGTGTTCAGTACACAAACTTTGACAATAAATGTGGCTCAATTCACAGTTGTTTCAGAGTACTGCAATAAGAGCTATGACGCTAATGTTCTCTGGGTGTCACTGAGTAGACTGATACCACATGTCATTGATCCACAATCCATTCGTAAGGCTGTACAGTGAAATACATATGCCCCCAAAGCAATTCTAAAGTATTTATTTATTTATTTCACCTTTATTTAACCAGGTAGGCTAGTTGAGAACAACTAGTTCTCATTTACAACTGAGATACTAAGATAAAGCAAAGCAAAGCAGTTCGACACATACAACAACACAGAGTTACACATGAAATAAACAAACATACAGTCAATAATAAATAATAATACAAAGTCTATATGCAGTGTGTACAAATGAGGTAAGATAAGGGAGGTAAGGCAATAAATAGGCCATGGGGGTGAAGTAATAACAAAATACCAATTAAACACTGGAGTGATAGATGTGCAGAAGATGGATGTGCAAGTAGAGATACTGGGGTGCAAAGGAGAAAGATAAATAAATAAATACAGTATGGGGATGAGGTAGTTGGATGGGCTATTTACAGGTGGGCTATGTACAGGTGCAGTGATCTGTGAGCTGCTCTGACAGCTGGTGCTTAAAACTAGTGAAGGAGAAATGAGACTCCAGCTTCAGTGATTTTTGCAGTTTGTTCCAGTCGTTGGCAGCAGAGAACTGGAAGGAAAGGCGAAGAAAGGAGGAATTGGCTTTGGGGGTGACCAGTGAGATATACCTGCTGGAGCACGTGCTACGGGTGGGTGCTGCTATGGTGACCAGTGAGCTAAGGTGGGGCATTTCCTAGCAAAGACTTGTAGATGACCTAGAGCCAGTGGGTTTGGCGACGAGTATGAAGCGAGGGCCAGCCAAGGATAGCGTACAGGTCAGGGTGGTGGGTAGTATATGGGGCTTTGGTGACAAAACGGATGGCACTGTGATAGACTGCATCCAATTTGTAGAGTAGAGTAGAGTAGAGTAGAGTAGAGTAGAGTAGAGTAGAGTAGAGTAGAGTAGAGTAGAGTAGAATACATACAGTGTGATTTCAACAGATGTTTGTCAAATTAACAAATTATTGTCTTTTGTTGATTTTATATAATAACATTTCAACCTTGTTTAGCATGTTCTATTCAATTATGGCATAATTCTACTATTTGTATTCATTTGCATCACTGTCAATGACATACTTTTATTTTGAAGGCTAACCGCAAAGTCCCTATTATGATGACACCTGGGTGTCCGACCACCATTAATCAAATAAGAACTGTCTTTTAAATTAAGGTTATTTTAAATGATGACACCTAGATAATTTTGTTTGTTATGTTTTTGGGGAAGAACATTGTTTGCATCCATGGGCTAGCTATCTTTTTTTTATGACCAGCACTGTAGGTGCGCGAGACAACTTTACCAGCAGCATAGCATATGTATTGATGAATCGTTGTGACATATGAAATATGAGTGATAGTGTAATCAATGTGTAATAACTACGTCAAAAATGTATGAACGCCTTAGATTATTATATGACATGCAGTCATTTTCAGGTCCTGATTGGTCAACAAGCTTATTTGACACGTAGTGTTTTTTGACACGCGAAGACCCAAACGGCGTTCCCATAGAAATCCTGGTTGACAATGAAATGACTGAACAAATTAACAATAAAACAGCCCAGCAAGTAAGTGAAAGAAATAGGTTTTGATGATGTTTTACTGGTAATGGGAACATATGTAAATGCCAACAAAAACCTTTTTGGTCAGTGTGGTGTGTGTATGTGTGTAACCTGTATTTAACTAGGCAAGTCCGTTAAGAACAAATTCTTATTTACAATGACGGCCTACCCCGGCCAAACCCAGACGATGCTGGGACAATTGTGCGCCGCCCTATAGGACTCCCAATCATGGCCGGATGTGATACAGCCTGGATTTGAACCAGGGACTGTAGTGACGCCTCTTGCACTGAGATGCAGTGCCTTAGACCGCTGCGTCCATGTGTGTGTGTTAACTATTTAACTGTACTAGAATGCTTAAAAGGCCGCAACATTTTTTAATATCGGTTATCGGTATCATTTTTTGGGGGGCAAGGAAAATATTGGGTATCGTTATCGGCCAGAAATGTCATATTGGTGCATCACTAGGTAATATATATTACCAAAACATTAATTATGATTCAGTATTGAACTTCCTCCTTGTTCCCATTACAACTGTGTACTGAGTCCTCAGAAAAGGTGATTTCCAGCTATCTGTCACATGAAAAATAACTTAGATCATTAACGTTTTACTGCAGTGGGCTAAATCAGGGTCCCAAAGAGTCTTTTTTGGTAGTCTTAAACAAATCTACTTTGAAACAAAAGTATCCACCTCACACACATGGTTATGAGCTTAAAAAAAGAAGACACGTGTACCATGTCAGATATAGAGTTGAAATGTATTACATTTTGAGTTTGCCTCCCAATATTACACTTTATATAAATCACAGAAAACTGAAATACAACAGAACTGTTTGACATAGAAACACCGGATTTTTTGTGGGTTTTTAAAAAGAATGTTTATTAATTATGAAATTATCAAAAATATTAATAACATTCCACCCATGAGGCCACTAGGTCATTTGACTGAAGGAAAGGGGTCCACGGATATGCATTGTGATAATTTCAAACAGGGATATTCCTAAAGTGGTTGGCAATGCATTGCAAGGCTATTGGCCTGTCTTTTAAAGCTGCAGCACAGCTCCATGGCTGCAGGTGACAATGACATTGATCACTAGTATTCAAATGTTCAGCTCAAATCACTGTCAGGCTTGAAACACTGTACAATACCTTTATTTCATAAACTACTGATAAGTAGTGCACATACTAAATGATTATTGCGATATTATTAAACATTACCAACATTTGTAACGATGTATGCGCTCAAGAGAAGAATTTATAAGAATCAAAGTAAAGAAATAATATGAATAGAATATCGGTTTAGAGTGGTTGCAATTCTTAACATTCTTAACAATTCTTAACATTATGGTAACAATAATAAGTGTGGACCAAAGTCATTTTTAGAAACCAAAATGTTTTTTGTAACATTTGAAGTAGAAGTATGTAGGTGGTTGTAGGGAGCACCAATTATAAAACAAATTGTCGTCTGACCTAGCGCCTGGAGACAAAAGTCAGACACACATTCCAAATGATGCTACATCATATGATTCCATTAGGCTCTAGTCAAGGACCATTAAGCCAGATCACAGCTGACTGTTTGTTGCTGTCATAGCAACAGCTGAGAGAGAGAGAGAGAGAGAGAGAGAGACCACATAAATATGCATTGTTAGTGACCACTGGTTAACAAGGATTCACAGTAACATACACAACTAACGCATTCATACGGATGACCTTTACTCACTGATCGTTCAAACGGTGCAGATAATGTGGGGGAGATGGATAATATAAAGTGGAAAAACAATCACTGTAGGAGACTAGTCTATTCGAGTTTCACACTATAGGCCTGGTCAGAGATTATGGGAACTGGGATGATGTCATCCAGCTAGGGGAGAATGCTTTGCTGTAGACAGGATATTGAAAATGTAATTCCAGTACTCGACTTGGCCTCAAGTCCTCTCAGCCTGAATGTAATGCTTGATGGACTGATGTAAGTTAATAGGCCTGCTGCATCTTTAACTGATGGACCACGGTCCTCTCGTTGTTTAGGCCTACATCAATTACAATTTGCTCAATAGATCAGACGAGAGTTATAACAAAATAGGTGTCATACACGCAACAATATTCAACCCTTCATAGATACCGTATGTTCAAGGCAAGTAAATAACATCTCCTGCATTATATTTTATTCAAATAAATAAGCATCTCCATAATGAATAGGCCTACCAAAATATAGCCTACAGTAATTTCGAGTCTGCCTTTTTTACGTGACAAAAGTGACAGTAAAACGTGGCTATTTACAAGTGGTAAACATAACTTTCATAATTCTAATATCAACTGTCAAGGCTGTAGACTACAAGTAAATAGCTTAGACTTTCATGTTTCCATTCACTCCGACCCGCTGTCCGACTCGCTGCAATCAAAACTCATTGCTTGCAAAGCTCACACACTTGTTTGGGGCTGTCATTCGGCTGTAGGCTACCACGGAGCAATTTTCCCATACATGGTTATTTGATTAATTTCAAATCATTGTAGGCCTACCAATTAACGCATATATTCAATAAGTATAGGCTAAAGTAATTAG
Organism: Oncorhynchus masou masou; assembly: GCF_036934945.1. Taxonomy (NCBI): domain Eukaryota; kingdom Metazoa; phylum Chordata; class Actinopteri; order Salmoniformes; family Salmonidae; genus Oncorhynchus; species Oncorhynchus masou. The sequence goes on from NC_088242.1 coordinate 13,998,963, forward strand.
CATACCTTTGTATTTTTCGAGGACATCCTCATAAGCTTGAAGGTATTCCTTTTCGTCCGCGAGCACATAACCCGCCTGTGTCGCGTTGTAGTGAGCCATTACCGGGGATCCACCATAGAGCTCTACAGGCTGGACATTCACCAGACGCTGTGACGAAAATATGTAGCCTAGTTGCGGGACAGGATCCGGACTGAGGAGTGATCCGCGCTGTTGTTCCATGCAAGGACCCCCCCCCCCCCCAGTCACCCCCGTCGTCGTCGTCGATCAAACAACCAATAGGCGACTCGCCTCTCCGGTGTCATGAGAATCCCGGTAGTGTTCTGTGACAGTCTGGGAGGGAGGGAGAAAGGGCTGCTGGACAAGAGAATACTAATGCACGCGGCTCCCCTCCTTTTACCAACATCCCAGCAATACCAGGAGGCTAATACGACTGTTCATTACAAAATCAGTCATCATGAACTGTTGTGTTTAATATGCATTAATAAGCACTGATACCATTCCAGTCATTTCAAGACAGTCCACAATGTTTTCATTCCATGACAAGTATAGCTACATAGTTTAAGCATAAACTCTATTCAATTGTTTTACTTGTTTGGCATTGCCTAATTACAGATATAGGATCATAATTTGACCGCTTTCTCAGGGGAGTCAAATAATTATGAGGCAACAAGAATTGTGGATTATTGTGTGGATTATAATTACATTTTGAAGGGGTTGATACTTGTTTAGTTAGGGCAAATCAAGTCTGGTATTTTAGTGGAAATTAGAACATTTAGAAGTCTTTTTTAACCTTGAATAGACGACAAGTTAGCATTTCCTGCTGCACGGGAAATGTCTTCCAACAACAGGGTGATCAAATTAAGATCATACACCTGTAGGCCTATTTTTAATCCAACATACTTAAACCAATTATTATAAAAGGATGTCAACTGTCGTAATTCATAAATCAAGGCCTATATTATATTTGTTTTAACAGAGATGCTTCAAAATTATGTTTCACTGATCAAAAAATGATTTGTGTTATACATATGACACACTAATCTGGAATATTGTATATATTTTTCCATCTCTGTTGCATGAGTCTGCATGTAGCCCACATGCTACAGCAGGCAGAGGAGATGTCCTCACAGGTCCTAATATTAAAAGGGTTTCATTCTAGAGGAAATGCAGTCCAGAATGAACAGTGGATGCTGATGACTATGCATTTCAACACAGTCCAGGCTCTATTCAACCAGATTATTTACATAAAATACAGAGAATCAATGCTTTCTAGGGAGAAGTGATCAAGATGGTATGGACAACAGTTACAGACATGAATAAGATTAACAAAAGGGGAGAAATCAGAGGGCAAGTATTTCACAGTATCAGACATCATTGGGAAAGGGTCAGATGCATCTAAATGTATGTCAATTGTAAAGTATTTTGTCAGTAATGTCTTCTTTGTTATGTATCGAACCCCAGTATGATGATCTGTCGCCATTGGCGTCGGGGTAATGGGGATCCTATCAAATCAAATCCACCTGAACAATGACTACACCCTGGAAGATTCAGGACTGGTGAATTGAAGGGATAGATCAACCAAACTATATTAACCTAATTATTTTTTAACTGGTAAGTAATCCATGGATCCTGAGATTCAGGTAATAAAAATAATGGGTTTTAGGACTACTCACATCGTGAACAAAACAATAAGGGCCACTTTTAGGAAGATCAAATAGCATTTCATACCAAGCAACACACTGAAGGTTGCACGTGTGATAGGCAATAGCATATGTAGCCTTATAATAACATAATGTTGGTGGTATGATCCTGCCCATGTCTATAATCACATCAGGCTTAATTATAATATGATAGACTCCTGTTGCTCCATTTTTATCAAAGCCAAATATTCTGTTGAGGAATGTCATCAAGCAGGAAAAGGAGATAAGTGGGCGAGACGGCACTCCCTGCAGATATACCCATATTCCCATTACCATTGCCAACCAAATACTTGACTTTATAGTTATGGTTCTGATCATATGACTAACGATTCATTCCTGAATTGAAAAGTGCATAGGCCTATCACAGCCCTGTCAAGGCCACTGAACTGAAATTATGGTCTGAGAACAGTCTTTTTGCAAAAAAGAAACAAACAAAAAAACAAATCCTTTAGCAAGGTCGCCCCTGGAATGTATCATTACTAGGCCTACTCTCATTTGTTTCACAGACTGCATTTGCAGCATGCCACATGGTTCAAGTACTGTGAAAGTCCCAGTTTATGGCATAGATGTTGATCAAATGATTCCTATCACATTTAAAAAATATATATTAAAAAAACTAAAACATGTTAATCAAAATAAACATCATCAGACCAACATAAAAGTTGCACTCATAAAGGCCCTGCAGCTTATAAGCCTGTGTATTAAAGGATTACAATGAATATTCAAATTCCAATTCTAATAGCCTAATGCACAGCCTTATGCACAGGCAATGATGACTGCTCCTTGCACTTTCACCTAAAGAACTCAACCTCAACAGCCATTGGATGGTCAATAGAATAGAAGATTAATGTGAGCATTCCAACACAGCAAATAACGTACCTCGCCCACAGGTTTTGACATGCATTTATTAATTTGTGTTATAGGCTATTCTTATGAGACAGAAGCTTAATTATTGGCTACAGAAGCCTACACACATGTATGGCTTTGTCTGAATTGGACATGTATCAGAAGTGACAGTGGCTGACTGCTTATATATGGGACTGTCCAGCAGCTGCTTCAGTTTATACTGTAATTTCCCATAGTCCATTTATATGGAGAATAAATAGAACCTGTAGCCTGTAGCCTACACATCAGAGTTGCTATGTGCCATATCTGATAGATGTGCAAAATCAATAGGCTTTCATGTTATATTATCAGCAGCACATTAACGATCACTTAGGGCCCAAGCGGTAGCTTAGGGCCCCCCCACCCCCCTACAAATCAGAGTCTCAATTTACTGTTGAGAGTTAGAATAGTAGACTAACAAGGTGCAGGTTCTAAATTTGGTTGTGGATCAGCAATTTTTCACTTGTTATGTCAGTCACTGACAGTCACCCAATTAGTCATGTCAGCTAACAATTTTTGATTGCAAATTTGAATTTTATTTATCTCTCTGCCTCCATAGCAAAATGAATAGAATTGCATGAAATCTGACATTCAATTGCATAAATGTCTCTCCGCCCCATGTCAAAATGTGTAGAATTGGAGGAAATTCGCTTCAAAAGTATCTTATTATCCACTTTTTTTAAGAAAGAGGACCACTGAAATGTTTTGCCCGCGAGGAAGTCTCGCTTAGAGACCCCAAAAGGCTAGAGCCGGCCCTGACAATCAATTAAATATGGGCACTCACCTGCAATCCTGAGCACAGCTCTCTCCGCTGGATCCAAAACGGATCCTCCCTGAATTTGTCGCTTATGTCGCTCGTGTCTTGGTAGGTTCCAGGGTAACGTGTCCCCCGGTGCCGGTGAGACCGACCCAGATTTAAGACTATAATCATCTTCGTCCGAGAAATCCGCCGATGAAGACATGGAACAGTGAAGGGAAGCGTTGCCAGAACCGGAGCTCTGTTGAAACAATAGAAATAAATTATCAATGTGTTGCTCGCTCCATCGTAACACAAATATGACAACACACATATGAGCACAGTCAGAAAGACACAATGTAACATGTCTCACCATCGCTACTCCCACGGTTGCCTAAACTGACGTGCGTAATGTAAATGTACATTGCTCCAGGGAAGGCGCCGTAGTGTGAGCAACCAGCTCGCCTAGCAATGATCTCTGATTCAACAATAAAAAGCTAAAGCAGAAGCAGGCAGCTAGAATGAAAATCAATTGTATCTGGCTCCCCCGCCAGGCCAGAAATAAGACTTACCGCTGTATACATGGTATCAGTTGATTATATCGAAATCCTTTATCCACTTGCTGTAAACTCAGACAGCGGCGGGGCAGGCTATGTTATTTTTAATCAGAACCACACCCTTCTAGCGATGCACTCTGCTCATTACATTATGCTTGTCTCCCCTTTGGGTTGAGAGCCCGAAATGATGTCAAGTCCCCAGAGAGTGTGAAAAGATTGGGCCAGGGAGAGTATCATGCGATGCGAGAGCTCTTGCATGTCAACGCGTCACCATCCTAGGATACAGAAGAGGGCGGATGGAGTCTGGAGGAGCCAAGCGCTGTATTTCTGATTATTCAATCGGCAAGCTGTGGCCAATGACGCGGTCTTACAGCGCCATCCTGGGTGGATGCGTGTCTAGTGGTGACTGCGTAGTCTCCATGTTTACCGTCCAAAACCAATCAGAAATCCAGAGACTGGTCCATGAGCATCCTTTGTGATGCACAGTCGGGTTGTTGTTTTGCTGCCTGATGCGCATGTGCTCTGTGTGCCATTCATTAGAAATGTTGCTAGTTGACAATGAATGTGCAATTTTAGAGCACTGTCCTTATAATCTTTATGAATTCCAAATAAAAATGTATGCATTCTGTTGGGTTATTTATGATGTTCTTGTCTGTCTGTCTGTCTGTCTAGGCCGTCTCTCTGTGTCTAGGCTCTGTGATAGGGTAACTGAGCAAGTACATAACTAATACTTATCCACACCGTGTGATGACACATCGAGGCAGGGTGTGGCTGCTCAAATAGCAATAGGTTATACAGTCACATGTTGAGTTCGATTGCACAATTATAGAACAACTTTGCTGTTTAAATCTAAACTAGAGTAGGACATTAAAAGCCCAGTGCATTCAACATTCTGTTTTTCCTGTGTTTTGTATCATATTGCACAACAGCCTATGAAACACACACTGTAAAAATGAGAAAACATTTGATCAGTGTTATTTCACTATAGTTGCTGGTTGAAAATACAGGACCTTCTAATCAGCAGGTTGGCATTGGTGTTGCAGCTTTCCATGGTGACATCACCATGCAGTAAATTGGTTAATAGACCAATAACAAAGACTGTTCCGAACCTCTCTGCCAATAACAGCTCGTTTTCAGCTTCCCCCTCCCCACTCATACCACTCCCAGACAGTCCATCAAAATTCTTGCATGATACATCATTTTTTGCTCAAAGCAATTTTTGCCATTTTAATGAAAATGTGTGACAGTAAAGTACTTACTGTCACCCAGAAATGATTTGATATCGACATAAAAACGGCTACATTGGGCCTTTAACAATTAACTCAGGGTATATCACAGTCAATAACCAACATTTGATTGACCATGCGTGTATCAACAAAGCATGCTCTTGCTCAATGGTGAAAGCAATCATGCTTGAAATGGTACAAACAATGCATGATATGACCTAAATATAATGATCCATGAACTTTGTAGCCCCGACCGGGACTTGAACTGTGGTCCAGCGACTGTGAAGGCAACACCTTAACCATTAAAGGGATAGTTCACCCATATCACAAAATAACATATTGGTTTTCTTAGTATGTAAACAGTGTATGGAGAAGGCATGACAGCAATCCATGCTTTGGTTTTATATCCCTGGCAATATTTCAAAATGCTAATGTTTTAGCATTTGTGGCACAAATTCCATTCAAGTCATAGGACCGATGTTAGCATTTTTCACACATCTTGTCCAGACCATCTGAATGTATCTCAAATTAATTGTGAATCTTATCAAAGTCACTTATAGATGATTTGAACATGATGCGAGAAAAATGCTAATATCAGTCCCATCACTTGAATGCGATTTGTGCCACACTTGCTAAATGCTATATGAGATTTGTGCCACAAATGCATTCAGAAACACTACCAGCTAAACTAAAACAAAGCATGGACTGCTGTCATACATTGTCCATAGACTGCTTGCAGGGTAAAGAAAGCAATAGGGGTAGCCCTGACCAGGACTTGAACCTTGGTTCAGCGACTGTTAAGCCACACCTTGGGCATGGCATAGGGAAATAACATTTAAAAAATCTACTTCATATTCATTATCTCCAGCACCACACTGACTGTGTTTTGTTATAAAAAAGATAGAGGAAGATAAGTGTTTCCAATGACATCATCACTGTGCATCGTTTGATTTTAACCAATTATGAGTAGGCATTGTCTACATATTGCCTACTAATTGGTTTATGATGTCATTTATCTTCCTCTCTCTTTTTTTATAACAATACATAGAAACATGCAATTTTCACATATGCTGATGTTGGGGTGGTGCTGGATATGATGAATATGAAGCAGAACATGTTTCAAATTTCCCCCTAACGGTTTAGGTGTTGGCTTAACAGTCGATGGACCAGGGTTCACGTCGGGGCTTCCCCTGAATTCGCTACATGGTGTCAGAAGTGGGATGGTGCCCTTGAGGCCAGGCGTGTACATGTGAGGGACTTGGTATAGTGAAGCGTCCAGACATACTTTCCCTGAAGGAAGGGGGTAATGTATCGACCCTAACCCGACACCTAGCGACCTCGTCAAGGTTGAACGTCTCAAAGGGATAGTTCACTCAAATGACAAAAGCACATACTCTGCCTGATGACAAGAGGTCCGACTCTGAAGGTCTACATTATCTTTATTGTGATCATAGCTTGAAAGTGACAAAATAAACAAACCGCTACCACCTCAAACAAAGCATAAGCAAAACACTTGGCAACACTTTAATTGCCAGGGTCACCCACCCCATACTATGCCTTAAGACTCAAACTGAATCATTCCGCTTCTATCTATCTATCTATCTATCTATCTATCTATCTATCTATCTATCTATCTATCTATCTATCTATCTATCTATCTATCGCTATATTGCAGAGAAGAATCTATCGTCCATGGGCATGGTGTAGCTTTTGGCCGGAGCAAGGAGTTTGGGTAGACAGTAACCAGCAAACAGAATCTTACTCAATTTACTTTTTTATCCATTAGGCTTACAAGTCAACAGCAATGAATATTGGTAATACTTCCTGCTACAAGGCCACAGCATCCAGCATTATGTCAGAAATAAGACAATAAAGACTGCATTCTCCATAGATTTTATGTGAGTTAGCCTAATATTTGCTTCATATTTTCTTGCCTATGAATTTAAAAAGTCCCAAAGCAATTTAGAATGATACCTTTTTAAACCGTACATGGTAGGCTATTGCTACCACCTATAGTAAATTAAGAATCAAGATATTTCTTGAGAACTTGAGGGTACAAGAGAGAAGGATCCATCAGTAAATGTTCATGTTTACAGAAACCAAACATTATACATTTGGGACAAGTAACGTTCAATTTGACATTGTTAATCTATTATAGGCCTATACTATTTTAAATTCTAGAGGTAATTGTAATGAATATTGACCATTTGAAACAATGTAATCATAACACAAAGAGGTTTAGACATCTTAATGTCATGCATTTCATTTGTAACTTGAGTCATGCATCTCAGTTGTAACTTGAAAGTCCATACTGAGCAAGATTCATCCAGAATAAACATAGAACATGTAGACACACCCAAAAGCACACATGTACCAACATTTTGTCTACATCCTGCTTTTCGCCCTAGTAGAGTTTGGCATATGGTGAAGTTTATTAAGGATTGTAGCCTACAATGGAGATAATTTGGTAGCATTATTATTATGGCATTGTACTAGGTTTGCTTGGTGCGTGTATCAACATGCAAAATGACAATATGAGCAATTGCAAGAAATTGCTGAACTTTCAAGGCTTCAACTTCAAATACCATCGCCAGGATGTGGTACGGAAGGTCAAACTATTGAAGGCTAACTGTTGCGTGAAAAACATCCAATAATTGCATCGATGTTAATAGGGATTACGCGCGCATTTTATGTTGGTTACTTTAATAATTTAAGGACCCATATCATCGCTGTAGCATGTATTTGTTAATTGAAAAATAGAAAATAAATCGGCGTACTGATAATTGACCAAGGCAGATTTAATTTATAATGCATACCCTGAATGACAATGATTGGCATTAGGCTATAATTACGCAAGAATATACCTACGGGTTTGCGTGTTGGGGTGACTTGTACTGAGTGATAGAAGTCTGGAAGGACTCTTTTCTTCACTTTTCGTTTCCTCACAGTTGTGGACGAGTCACTCTGATGATCACTTTGGGGAATTTCGACAAGAGGCTTTTCCTCTGCCACTCGTGCGCGTGCCCTCCTGGCATGGCGCGGACTGTGCCTGAAACCCTGTAAAAACATGGAACATCATGTCCAGAAAGGAGAGAGAAAAAGATGCCGAAATTGTTTAATATGCTTGAGACATTTAACTAGTTGGATGATCAATGTATTATTAAAATTATTATGGATCACACTGACAAATATTGTCATTAATGGGTGGAACTTTGGTTTTGGATTGCCATAAACCTAATAAGTTAATTGTGTAATTAAGTGGTTTTTAATGTTCAATATGTAATCGCCTATGTTGGCATATTTTGTAAGTTTTCATTAAAATGTGGATTTTTTTCTCCAGAATAGTCAAGCTGCATAAAGTGCAGAATCATTCACATTATTTATTGATCACACATGCGCAATGCGCATAACACAGTCCTAACAATAGCGCACCAACACAACTCCCCAAAGTATACAGTAAAGTATAATAAAAGTAACACAGAGCAGCATATAGTTGTACTTCCTTCACAATCTTGTATTTGAAAGAAGACATTGGCTACTTACTGACCTTGACACAAGTAAAAACGAATGATTACCTCTGATCGAAAATGATGCGTCCTGAGACCAGCTTCTGGGACAAATGAAAAGATGTTTAACTCACTCGGATACTTTCAAACACATTACATAAGCACATGGCTACATTTAGGCTATCGTAATGACATCATAGACTACCATTAGACAAATTAAGACCGCGAATAAAGTGGAAAATATATATTTGGACACTGATAGTAATATATGATTTCACCCTCAAGGCCATGCACATAGCAGTGAGTCTACACTAAACTGTAGCCAATGCTATGTTTATCTGCTGAAAATAATGGCGATTCAAGTGTGTCAAGTAGCTTAAAATAGCACAGGATACACTTTAGGCTATATCCTATTTAACAGGTAATCGTGTGAAAATGCTTGAACATATTGCAGACATGCCACGCATTTGGTTTGGTGGATTAGCCGCACTGCTTGAAGATGCTGACGACGCCTCTACTCACCGCGACTCCTTGAGCGCCCTGAAAGCACAGATTTTATGGGATGTTTTCCGTTACGAAGCCTCCGATGCCAGCAACAGAAAAAAAGAATTGTTGCAATAGTTCCAAGCAATAGCAGCAATAATAGCAAAACAACTTGAATACTATACGGTCTCAATAAGACCAAAAACGCTGCAGCAATCATTCTAAAACGCGATGTAGGGCAGCGCCTCCTGCGCACAGACAACCGGCTCTGGGCTTGCTGCCCTATATACTGAAAGCGAAGGTAATATTATTGACAGGATATAGTGAACGTCTCATTGCAGCCCGAAACATAGGCTAGACTACAGACTATCCTTCAGTTCTATTGATTTCAATAATGTAAGGCAACAACCCATGACTCAGCAGAATAGCTTTTTTTTTTTTTTTTTTTACTCATGCAAGGGGAGTGAGCATCGGCATCCGAGCTCCGCACAGCAAAGATGCTGCATATGGCCTGAGTATCACGATCAGTCTCTATCATCAACCTGGTCTCTGATATATGATACATTAAAACAGTGTAGTATTAAATATGCTAGGCTATTTATAGGCTAAGGCTAAACTATAATAACACAGCCCTAATTGTCATGAAATGACTCCAGAAAAATAACTGCCTTTATAATTCATGAATTAATTAATGTCGACACGACAGTTTTATGTTTTCCCCCCAATGCGACAGCAGCACTGCGAAACTAAGTGGCCGCCGTGCGCTTTTCCTTAGAACTCCAAGTCCCAGCAACACCCGCAGAAAATCAACATCCCTTTTGCACGAAAACGTTTCTTGGTGAGTGTCCGCTCGTGCTTAAATTTACTTTAACGATAATTATGTAGTTATCAAACTACTTGGGTGGCTAAATGGTTTTACCTAATAAATACGTTTATAATGTCTGCAAAGTATAGACTGCTGGTTGTGCACGGTGACCTGCTAACTATCTTTAGCTAGCTAGCTAGCTAACTAGCTAGACCAAGGAAGCTGCCTCGTTCTTGTGTTTTCTTCGACAATGTTTCAACTAGTTTAGCGAGCTAACTAGTCGGCAAAAGTGTTGAATTGGAGCAGTTATTCACACTAGTGCTAGCAGGGGTTATAGCTAGCTAGCTAGTGTTGAACACACGTGATGGCAAGCGTTCTCCAATTTGCATGAAAACAAACAATTTGTGACATTGTAATTGTAGTTAGCTATCATTGTTTTAGATTTTAGCTATTATCATTGTAACAATGTACTTATTGGTCATCATAGCCCTGCCAGACATACTGACAGCTGGATGAGGATAATGATGTTGACACAGTTTAGTTGATTATCAGTGGGAATCGATTTGGATGAGTTGTCTGTTTTATTATGTCGTTTCTTTTACTCCAGATAAAATCAATGTCCTCCCCGACTGGAGCAGAAGATGAAGATGAGGTGGAGTTTGTGTCAGTAAGTGATTTGTCATTTGCCGAAACAAAGGTTCAAAGGTTACTCTACTATGTTGTCATTGCGTCGTTCCATGTAATTTCAGCAAGCCATGACACCCACCATCATCATATATTGTTCTGAAATCGTTTCTGTAGTTCGAAACATATAAGATTAGCTAGCATTCCTGCAACATTCTTTTGTTGAAATATAATATCTGAGAAATTAAGTTTATTGATTGCACCCAAATTGGCCATGTTTAATTTATAGGATTCATATCATATTTAATACAAATAGTACCTAAACTCTGATTTGGACCAAATGTTTTTTTTCTAACAATGAGTAAGACCCCCATGCAAGTCCCAACCCAGTGGTTTCAGAAAGTATTCACACCCCATGACTTTTTACACATTTTGTTATAGCCGGAATTTAAAAACCTTTTAGATGTAAAGTCCCCAGTTTAGGCGACTTGCATGGTTCTGGTACTGGTTCTGACCAACATTTTTGCTTAGAAATCAATCTGTGGACACCATAGATCGAAATGGCTTGCATTTAGATGTAGGCCTGATTCTCATGGATACAGGGTGAATGTTTCTTCTGCCTGTGTGAAATCTGACACCACATTAAGCTGGAATGTCCCTCCTTCCATTTCATTCGCTCTTCCGACTGTCCATCAAGCCCTGGCTGAACCCACGTCACAACCACTAACAACCATATGCTTGGAATCCTTACATCGTAGCAGCAGGATAGTGGTTTTGTCGCAATAGCACATTCCGAGATAGATTCATAGATTTTACACAAAAAACACTTTCTGTTTATCATTGACGGAGAGACGTTCACAGCGGTTGGGGCAAACATTTTGATCAAGAGATCTTCAGAAAATATGAACCTTTTCTCTAACTCTAAATATACAAATATGTATTTTACAGTTAGAAGGAAGGTGAAATCTTATAGTTAGTCATTGTATAAATGTATTCTACTATATTTAGACAATGTAATTTCTACCTTTTTCATACAGTTTTGGGGAAAAAGGAAATGCATAATATAAAATATTTTTTATCATTTTTGTACTGTGTACTTGAGCTTGTGTTCTCAAAAGTCACTACACCTCAGCAATTTGTAACTATTTTTACAAGAAAGGTGTTTTTTGGCCCTCCCATGATTAAGTTACTTTTGGGAATTACATAGATTACATTTTCGATTAAATTTACTTACATTTAAGATTTTAAAATCGATTCAATTTAGAATTTTTGTCATGGCCTACACACTACCCCATAATGTCAAAAAACATTATTCCACTTTGACATTTTAACAAATTAATAAAAAATGAAAAGCTGGAATGTCTTGAGTCAATAAGTATTCAACCCCTTTGTTATGGCATGTCTACAGTACGTAAGTTCAGGAGTAAACATTTGCTAAACAAGTTGCATGGACTCACTCTGTTCAATAATAGTATTTCACGTGTTTTTAAAATAAATACCTAATCTCGGCACCCCACACATACAATTATAGTGCCTTCGGGAAGTTTTCAGACCTTTTGCCTTTTTCCACATTTTGTTACGTTACAGCCTTATTCTAAAATTGATTAAATAAATGTTTTCCTCAGAAATCTACACACACTACCCCATAATGACAAAGCGAAAACAGAAATACCTTATTTACATAAGTATTCAGACCCTTTGCTATGAGACTCGACATTGAGCTCCGGTGCATCCAGTTTCCATGGATCCATTTCTACAACTTGATTTGAGTCAATCTGTGGTAAATTCAATGGACATGGTTTGGAAAGGACAAGAATCCGATGGTCACTCTAACAGAGCTCTAGAATTCCTCTGTGGAGATGTGAGAAACTTCCAGAAGGACAACATTTACATTACATTTACATTTAAGTCATTTAGCAGACGCTCTTATCCAGAGCGACTTACAAATTGGACAACCATCTCTGCAGCACTCCGCCAATCAGGCCTTTATGATAGAGTGACCAGGCGGAAGCCACTCCTTAGTAGAAGGTATATGACAGCCCGCTTGGAGTTTGCCAAAAGGCACCTAAAGACTCTGGTCTGATGAAACCAAGATTGAACTCTGGCCTGAATGACAAGCGTCACATCTGGAGGAAAACTGGCACCATCCCTATGGTGAAGCATGGTGGTGGTGGCAGCATCATGCTGTGGGGATGTTTTTCAGTGGCAGGGACTGAACTAGTCAGGATCGAGGGAAAGATTAACAGAGCAAATTACAGAGAGATCCTTGATGAAATCCTGCTCCAGAGCACTCAGGACCTCAGACTGGGGTGAAGGTTCACCTTCCAACAGGACAATGACCCTAAGCACACAGCCAAGATAATGCAAGAGTGGCTTTGGAGAGCCTGGACTTGGAACGTGATCGGACATCTCTGGAGAGACCTGAAAATAACTGTACAGCAATTCTACCCATCCAACCTGACAGGGCTTGAGAGGATCTGCAGAGAAGAATGGGAGAAACTCTCCAAAAACAGGTGTGTCAAGCTTGTAGCGACATACTTTAGACTCAAGGCTGCAATCGCTGCCACAGGTTCTTCAACAAAGTATTGAGTAAAGGGTCTGAACTTATGTAAATGTGATATTTCAGTTTTTATTTTTAATAAATTAGCAAAATGTTCTAAACCTGTTTTTGCTTTGTCATTATGGAGTATTGGTTATAGGTTGAATATATTGAGGGGGAAAACAATGTTAGAATAAGGCTGGAACGTAACAAAATATGTACAAAGTCAAGGGGTCTGAATACTTTCCGAAGGCACTGTATGTGTAAGGTCCTTCAGCTGAGCAATGAATTTGAAACACATATTCAACCACAAAAAACAGGGAGGTTTTCCAATGCCTTGCAAAGAAGGGCACCTATTGGTAGATGGGTAAAAATATATCCCTTTGAGCATGGTGAAGTTATTACTTGCACTTTGGATGGTGTATCGATACACCCAGTCACTACAAAGATACAGGCGTCCTTCCTAACTCTTGCCGGAGAGGAAGGAAACCGCTCAGGGATTTCACTACTAGGCCAATGGTGACTTTAAAGCAGTTACAGAGTTTAAGGGCTGTTATAGAACTGAAGATGGCTCAACAACTTTAATTACTCTGCAATACTAACCTAATTGACAGAGTGAAACGAAGGAAGCTTGTACAAAATGAAAATATTCTCCATATTTTCAAACACAGTGGTTGCTGCATCATGTTATGGGTATGCTTGTAATCATTATAGATTGGGGAGTTTTTCAGGATAAAAAATAAACGGAATGGGCTAAGCACGGGCAAAATCCGACAGGAAAATATGGTTGTCTGCTTTCCAGCAGACACTGGGAGATGAATTTGCCTTTCAGCAGGACAATAACCTAAAACAGAAGACCAAATCTACGCTGGAGTTGCTTACCAAGAAGATAATGATTGAAGAATTTTGAAAATAATAATGGCCAAATGTTGCACAATACAGATGCACAAAGCTCTTAGAGACTTACACAGCTGTAATCACTGCCAAAGGAGATTCTAACATTTATTGATACTTATCTAATCAATATATATTTGTTTTATTTTTCATAAATGTTTAACAAATGTTGGAAATTTTGTTCCACTTTGACATTAGAGTATTGTGTTTTAGATTGTTGACAAAAACTGACAAATCCATTTTAGTCTCACTTCATAACAACAAAATGTGGAAAAGTAAAGGGGTGTGAATACTATTTGAAGTCACTGTACAGTATCAGTTTTTTATCTGACAAGTAGTATATTGTTTCTTCATCCTATGTAATGTATTCTCAGTAAAAAAAAATATTTTAAAAATCCTGTGCAGAGAAAATAGTAGTTAAAGTCATTCAGTTTAGGTTCCAATCTACATCCTGATATAGATGATGCTGTTCCTGCTATTACTTTCTTAAAAAAAAAAAAATATATATATATATATATATATATATATATCACCACCCTCAACGTTAAAGGGATAGTTCACCCAAATTACAAAATTACATTGGTTGACAGGACACGACAGTTCACCTGACACAAGACTGAAACCAAAAATGACACTGTGTGATGATTTTATGTGCATTTGACATGTACTGTACTATTTGCCGATAGCAGTGTTCCATGGCAAATGTTCTTTCCAATAGACAAACAGGCTTATTCTGTTCAGAACAACCCAGGGTATGACGCCATGTCATCTAGTAAATGTACATCAAACATAGTGATCATAAACGTTGACACTGTATATGACACAAGTTTTGTATGGATAATGTAAAGTGCACTTTTGGAGTCATGGGTGTTTGGCTTGCTTGTATGACATCAAAGTGGTATTTATTATAATCCTCAGTCTCATCTTTCAAAATACATTGAGTCCTTTTAATTTACAGCATTTTCCTCATTCGGACAAGAAAAAATGGAGGAGGGATGGGGGCAACTTCTTGTCGCATATGAAGTGCAGAGCCTGAGCTCTGACGTAATTTATAGCATATTACTTTACAGCAACTGTGTTCAAATTTAGGTGCTTATCAGTTTCCAAATCTGCCATTTTCAACCTTTTATAAGGGTAAAAGGCTACACATTTTCATCCTATGCATTAGTTGAATTGAAATTGATCCAAACGTGGATGTTTGAGTTAGATTAGGTAATCTACTACAGTTCCCATATTGTTAAAAAACTATTTCATAATCTCCTACAAAAATCAGACAGTGTCTAAGTGAGTCAACAGTTTATTAAAGACAGTGTCAGACAGTGTCTCATCCATTTAACTATTTTGTTTCAGGAGGCTCCACTCAGACCTGTACTGGAGTGTATTGATTTACTGAGTGAGGGCGAAGACGATGACAGTTTACCCATGGCAGAGACAGTGAGTGTATCAAGTGAAAGATAAATTAAATCCAAACTGTAATGACATATGGAAAGGTTGGTGGAAGACCAGTTTAAAAAAGTAACAGCCCGGGTTCGACCCCAGGCTGTGTCACAGGTCCCAGGCTGGCCTTTAGGGAAGGGTTTGGCCGGCGGGGATTTCCTTGTCCCTTCGCACTCTAGCGACTCCTTGTGGCGGGCCGGGCGCCTGCAAGCCGACTATGGTCGCCAGCTGCACAGTGTTTCCCCCGACACATTGGTGCAGCTGGCTTCCGGGTTAAGCGAGCAGTGTGTCAAAAAGCAGTGTGGCTTGGCAGGGTCGTGTTTCGGAGGATGCATGGCTCTCGACCTTCGCCTCTCCTGAGTCCGTAGTGGAGTTACAGCGATGAGCCAAGACTGTAACAACCAATTAGATATCACGAAAATGGGGTAAAAGTACCACAATTTTTTTTTTTTATGTTATGTAAGTAGTATATAATGTTCACCTTTATTTTTTATTGTGAAGATTGAAGATGAGATTGAGCGACAGAAGGCTCAGGTCACCTCCACTTTGGACAGACTGGCTCAGCAAGTCTCTGTGGAGAAAAAGGAAAGAGCAGAGAAGTGTAAAGCCTTCAAGGTAAGGACACTTCAAGTTGGTATGATAATCTTATTAACCATTTGAAGCTTGTTCAGCACTTGTCTTTTGTGGGTGCTATAATGTCTGCACAGTTCTTCATTTTGGTCCTGTCTCTGCTCGCATTATTTCAGGAGAAGCAAATCTCACAAAAGGCTCATGGGCGGCAGGAACTGGCATTTAGTCCCAATGGACATGCATATGATGCCAAGCGCTGTGTGGATATGTGGTTAAAGATGCCAGGTAATGTCTTGTTTGTACTAGAGTTCTGGACCCGTATTCATAAAATGTCTCAGCGTAGGAATGCTGATCTAGGATCTAAAGTGATCAGCATAGTTACTCCGAGACATTTAATGAACGGTCCCAACTAGCACACAAAGTTTAACTTCATTTGTTAGAAGAGCAGCATCTCAGTCTTAGTCTTAGCATCTTGTCTGTTCTCAGGTGTGAAACCTGGTATCAATACTGGAGCTAGCTGGAGACGCAGACAGGTCCCCTTTCCTACCAGTAGCTCATCTACACATACCTGTCCAGTGATCAACTGTGGTCGGGTTTATGACAACGTGCCTCTCCTGGAAGGTCACTTGAAAAGGTTAGATAATATATGAGATTTATATTTCTGTGACAATTATACATAATAAACAACCAACGTTTATTTTAGCCATGACTTGCCTTGAGAAATACTTATTTCTTTGTATTTGCAGGTTTGACCACTCTCCTTGTGATCCGACCATCTACCTGAAAGGAAGTCCAACTGAGCTGTTTGCTTGCGTTGCCTGTGGTCTGCATTTTGAAACCAAAGAGGCTTGGAGGGTGCATCAGCAGTCAATGGTTGGTTGTGCCTGTAAAATCAACCGCTGTTAGAAGATGACAGCACTTTCAATTGTGTTCAGTCACATCTCATTCAAATGTGCTCTATGCAAGAATTCGACCTGTCTTTATTCCTAACCTAAAGGAATCAAGTACCATGAGGAGACATTTCTGAATTTCTGTTTTAAAATTGGAGGTTAAAAACGTAAACAATGTAACAATACTTCACATTCCTGCAACAGCTTTTGTTATTGGATGGAGGGAACTGGATGTCCATCTCTACCAAAGCAGTAGAGAGCAGCATTTAGCTGTGATATACACTTGGTGGCACTAAATACCAATGAGGAAGATCAATTACTTGGGGGCAGCTGCCATACTATTATGTCTCAAGATTTAAAAAAAATATTAAATGAAAATGAATACTTTAATATTCTTGTTTAAGTCGTCAACCACAGATAATGCAGACACATTTCAATCCAGCTGAAACAGTAATCACTTTCATTGTGTGGGGAAATTGTTATTTTGTTTAGCTGTCCTCCTCGCCTAATGAAGACCATGACCACAGTCAGACCTGCCAGTCCATCGTCTGCTTCGCCTGCCCTGTCTGCTACTTCCTGTTCTACACCAGAGACGAGTGCCTCCATCACATGGCGGCCAAAAACCACTTCTCTCAGTCCATCCTCATGAGTGGTAAGCCTTGCCTCTCCCACTCTAAGTATAATCAATCATGTAACAAGGATATGAATCTGCATCAACACTAAATATTCCATTCATGAAAATTGGATTTAGGTGGAAAGAGCAAAGAGAAGCGGCATATGGACTCTATGCTGTTATTGGCATTACTAGTTATTTTATTTTTTACCTTTATTTAACTAGGCAAGTCAGTTAAGAACAGATTCTTATTTTCAATGACGGCCTAGGAACAGTGGGTTAACTGCCTGTTCAGGGGCAAAACGACAGATTTGTACCTTGTCAGCTCGGGGATTTGAACTGGCAACCTTCCGATTAATAGTCCAACGCTCTAACCACTAGGCTACCCTGCCGCCACAATCTGCATGTAGAGCAAATAGGTTGTGCGAATTAATAGTGCTTGGACGGGATAACATAACCAACTACACTGCTATTAGTTTGCTCTATTGAAACATGTAACCAGCTATTTTGTTCTCTTTCTGAACAAAAGAAACTACAGGGACAGCATTGCCAGTTCCCATCCCTCGATATGCGAAGAATCGTCTTACTGCTTTATGTAAGGAGGTTATATTCAGTGTGAGATGTACAACATGCCGAAAGGGGCTTAACTCACACATGGAAGCACAGGCCCACTTCAAGTAAGTTTATATCTGTATGTGTTTGTGTACTTTTGAACTCTATGGCGTTAGTGTACATGCAATTACATGGTTGTTACATAGGCAGGTATAATTGCAGTGTAGTTACAAATTGTTCATATACAGTCTGTGTATTAGAAAATAAATCAATAACAGACATAGATATTCAACATCTCACTTTCTTCATATGGGATAAATCATCTTATTTGTCATTTTGTTAATGTTATTCTTCTCCCTCAGTGTGCAATGCAGAGAGGGCAGTGCCAGGGCTGAGGCAGTGAAAACAGTGGTGCAGGTTATGAAACAACTGCAGGTGCTGGGCCAGTGCTCTGTGTGTTGCAAACTGTTCCTCACCCAAGGTCAAGTTGACAGGCACAAAGAATTGAGTCGGCACATTACTGAGGTCAACAGCACCATGGAAAGGGCGATTCTGCACTACAGCAATTTCTATGAAATCCAACACGCCAAAAGGGCTGCGGTTGCCCCATCACAGAAGAGGGACAAGGAGAGAGGTGATTCTGTTGGATACCCAGCCAAGCGCCAGAGACGCGGAGGAACTTTGAATGGCAGTGCTTGGCCATCAACGAGTGTCTCGATAGTGGCATGGTTCTGTGAATGTGGCCAGCGCTTTTCAGAGGAGGCCATGGCAAGCCAGCACCTTTTAACTGCCAATAAGATATTCCATCAATGTGGTGTGTGTGGAAAGCGTATGGATGAGTCGTCCATCACTCGCCTGCACATGAGCCGCTTTCATGGCGGCGCCCATCTCTCAAACTTCCTATTCCACTGCCGGCTGTGCAAGGTGGACATGCCACGTCACGAGGACATCCTGTTGCATGTGTCAGAGACCCACAGTGGACACACTTACTTCAGGGAAAGAGAGGTATCAGACGAGGAGCCTGCTCCCATCTCCTATTCCAAACCCTCCACCAGTGGCAGTCCCAGCGCTCCCACTGAGCCCAGGGCTAGAACTACAACTCCCACATGTCTCCTCAAACAGGACGAGAGGTGGCTGTGCAGAATGTGTGAGGACATCTTTGACTCGGAGCGAGCCGTGCACAAGCACTGCAGAGATGTGAGAAACCACAGTTTCCAGAGGTTTGCCTGTGGCCACTGCCCACAGAAGTTCTTCAAGGAGGACACATTACGCAGGCACTGTGTGAACGAGCACAGCAACCAAATAGTGACGCGCTACTTCTGCGGGCTCTGTGACAGCATGCAGTATGACACCGAGGGGGAGTTCCAGGAGCACTATAGAAGCCTGCACAGTAAGGACTACTACCTCATGGATGTGCCTGGGGTTGATAAACCCACTGAGGCCAAAAACTACAACTCCAGTCAACTGGCAACAACCAGTGAATGTCTGTGTCCATGCATGTCGTCAGAAAAGGCTGAAGACGAAAGGAAGGCTACTTTCACACGATGCATGAAGCTGCTGTCCAGTGAAGACAAATGCAGCTTTGTATGTGCACCATGCGACATCAAGGTAGCCTCCTTTGCTCAGATTAAGACTCATGTCCACTCTCAACACGAAGCCTTGGGGCTAGAGAAGACCTTTGACGTGGTGTGTGGATCCTGTCAGAAGAGTCATAAGGACGTGCCCAGTTTCCATAACCACTACCACTCCCAGCACTGCTTTCTGGAGCCTTGCTCCAGCTCTAGAGATGGAGGCGAGAGTCGTGCGGAGAAGGCAGCAGCTTCCTCCGCTGTTAAGACACTGGCTGCTGTGGAGATTAAACCGGAAGTGAATGGCAAGTCTGCTTTGAGTTTGGACTGTGTTCCGTGATTCATTTCCACTGCACTGACCTTCCTGGTCTTAGAAAACTGATTTGATTCATACTTTTTTATTTAATAGTGGAGGAGTTTGAAGATATGAAACATGCCATCGCTGTGAACTTGGATGAGGTCAGAGATGACACTGAACCCCCTGGAGGTGATTATTTTTTGTTTGCTGATCTGTTCAGTGATTTGGTGAATGACATCGACCATAGAAATTATATAGCTGCAGCTAGCCTAGCAGTTAAGAGCGTTGGGCCAGTAACCGAAAGTTCGTTGGTTTGAATACCTGAGCTGACTAGCTGAAAAATCTGTCAATGTGCCCTTGAGCAAGGCACTTAACCCTAATTGGTCCTTTTTGTCGCTCTGGATAAGAGCGTCTGCTAAATAACTAAAATGTAAAATAGCTATAGAAGATTTCTTGTATTTTGGTCTGTTCAGTGATTTGGTGAATGACATCTACCATAGATATTAAATAGCTATAGAAGGTTTCTTAGAAATATTTCCTAAAGTGCTGGTTTTTTTCCAACTGAGATTCTCTTTTTTTTGTCCATTTCCATTGTGTTTCAGATGAATCTGAGGAGATGAAGCGTGCCTTGGCTTTAAGTGCAGAAGAAGCAAGAAAGCCAACTGACTTTGATATTGGTGTGTAACACCTTTACTTATCTTTGTTTATTTGAGGACCTTTTCAGTAGTTACATTTTAGTTTACACGTTAGAGTTGGGAGATTTTTAGGTTAGACCACTTCTACGATATGCTAATCCAAATATCACGATATGCGATAATTGTTTTGCGCCGGAAATGACTAAGTAATTCCAGACTGTGCAATTTTTGTGCTTAAAAAAAAAATAGTATTAGTCACATTCTCATTAAATAATCTTTGTGTGGCAAAAAACAATAAGGCTTAGTTCATTCATATGGACTTCATTTTCAACATATTGATAGAGCCTAACTGGTAAAACTGCACAGTTTTGATTTGTAAAGTGCAAGACTATACTGTATTTGAACATCACAATATATCGTCTTGCACTTCATGATATTCGATTTAATCATATATCAGCCAATCCCTGTTGCATATTGCCTTATTTGAATGGCCAGAAAGGTTCTGGAGAGTTTTGAAGGGGTTGCCCAATCTGGTCATGTAGATGTAGCATAATAAAAACAAGATGATACCTCTCTTTTTTTAACCAGCGTTACATGCTTGAAGAATAACCTTAGTGTGAGTATGTCTAATCAAATCATAGTGACGTTTAATGCACACTGGGATATTCAGATAGTTGGTGGAGAGAACAGCATGAACACTTTTTGGATGGTTTTGAGATGGTAGTCTCGTGTGTTTTTTGCGACAGTTATATTTCTTATTTAGGTTGACATTATATTGATTTTTTTTCTGTTGTGCCCCCCCCCAATTTATCTTCACAGAGATGGAGGAAGCTCTCAAAAGAAGCCTTCTTGAATACTGATCAGCAAATGTTACTTTCTGGTAGCCTGTCATTTATTTAGATGTATGGCACTTGTAACATATCAGCTACTTTCAAAATCGTTACACTTTGACACCCTTATATCTATGTGATTACACAGTAATAACTGTAGTAACATATGAACTGTAAAGATTATGTTGAGGCATACTGTGTATGCATCTTTATCACATGTTCAGAGCTTTTTTTTAAATAAAGATGTTAAGTATTTTCCTTGTCTCTTTCTTTGAACTTTTAACATTAATCATTGAATGTCTGGATATTGTCAACAAATAAATTAGATTAGGTCGTCGTTATTTATATATATATATTTATGTATTATATTATATATATTTTTTTAAACCGTTATTTAACTAGACTAGGTCGTTCTACTGGCTGCAGTGGAGAAAGAATCCCACCCTCTTGAACGTTCCAGAAATGCAATCCTCAGTCCCGTCCGATGGGTCGGTAAAAACAGCAAGGGAAGTTCCAGCCCATGTTTGGAAATGTTTACGCTGTGGCGCTGTCTGTCAAGCAGAAACCTCTACGTTGTGCTCTAGGGACTAGCTAGTGCACCGTTAGGTGTCCATTGGAATTTAATCTCGAGGGAGATCATTATACTAACTAACTATGGCACAAGCGAAAATCCACCAGGCTAAAATGATTGAAGCCGCTAATGGCAAATTCAGCAGATCAATGTCTATGGCAGATCGCTCCGGACGACTTCTTGAAAGTTTGGACCAGCTGGAAATAAGGTAGGCTCTTTTACATACAGCTGGCCTGAATAGTGTATAAGAGAAGACAATTCATCCTTGTTGTAAATACAGAGCGCACACTTGTCATTGTAGGATACTGTAACGCTATCATATGCCTTTGTTAGTCTAGTTTCTTTGAAGAATACACACGGTATTCGGCTACACAATCTCTGGTTCCATGCAACAGCTGGTTTAAACTGATTCTAAACATAGAAAGCAGTAGACCGTGCCGGTGGAAGAAGGAAGAAAGTTCTCTGAATACGTGTGCACACTACAGTGTACGCCATGACCGTATAATTTACAACAGTGGTTTATTTGAATATTTTACGGTGCCAGACTGTGTCCTTTTAAAATAACATCATAACCTTATTTAAACAGCTGTAAAAAAAGAAATGTTTGAAATCAAAACCGAGAAACAGTTGGAGAATATGCAATGGGATGAATAATATGATCACAACTTTCTCTGAGTCACGTACTAACACTTACCATACATAACCTATCGAAATATCTCATGACAATGACATCTGTTTTAGGGTGGAGGCTTTACGCGAGGCCGCAACTTCAATGGAACAGGAGAGAGAGTGCTTACTTGATATGATCCAGTCCATAAAGAATAGTGAAGAAATGCGCAGTATTTGTGACGGTATGTGTTTTGATAGCCATCAGATATCTCAGGTTGGATAACTTATGCCCAAAAAGCATACATTTGGTTGAAACAAAGGGACACTTCACTGGTAGAAATTCTTATTTAAAGTGATAGTTCACTCACTGATGTTTTAAGATCTCAAAAAGGGTCTTAGGTTGAGTCCAAGTCCTGTCATGACAGGAAATCCAGCTATACAGCCTACCTCAATCCAAAATGCACGCGAAAGGTAAGTATCATGCAATTCCCCATGTGGGGTGGGGTGGCTATAGGCCTAATCTACTTTTATGGCATAGACAGGAATTCTTCTTGACAGAACTTCTGTAAGATTTTGGTACTTCTGACAAACTTTTACTTTAGTGAACTGTTCTGTTAAAGGTCCAATGCAGCCGTTTTTATCTCAATATCAAATAATTTCTGGGTAACAATTAAGCACCTTGATTGTTTTCAATTAAAATGTCATATATAAATATATATACATAAACAGCTATTTTTAAATTTTCCCCTCCCCACTTGAAACCACTCCCAGACAGTACTAGCAACATTCTTGGATGAGAAATTGCTCTTTTCTTTTTATATATATATTTAGCAAAAAGAGCAATTTCTCAACCAAGAATGTTGTTAGTACTGTCTGGGAGTGGTTTAAGTGGGGAGTGTAAAACTGAAAATTAGCTGTTATTGGCAGAGGTTTGGAACTCTCAAATTGGTCTATTACCTAATTTAGCTCATGATTTCACAATTTTACAATATTGTTCCAATATATATATATATAAAACATAGGAAAATAATGTTTTTGACTACACCTGGCTTTTAACACCAACATCTGATAACACTGTGCTATCTCTCTTTTTCAGGAGAGAGAGAGGAACTATCTTTAACTGCTAACCGTCTTCTGGGTAGGACGCTGACAGTTGAAATATCAGTGGAAATCATTAGAAACCCCACTCAGGAGGATGCGCTACGCAAGGCTACCTCTTTGATTGATGAGCTTGCTGCAAAGTTGCTTGACGACATGGATGGTGCCAGAAAGGGCCTGATGGCACTGCACGCTGCCTGTGTGACCGAAGCACCACCGGTTCCTATCGATACAAAATTCCAGACGATCGTCATCACCTGCGCCCTGGAAGATCAGAAAAAAATCAAGAGGAGGCTGGAAACTCTGATAAGGAACGTGGATAATGCTGAGAAGAATATCAAGATAATGGATCATCAGAAAGTGGATGACTTAAACAGTGCCAATGGCAAATGAAGGCACTCATACTGATTCAACCCCCCTAACAGCCCTAACTAATAGAAAGTCATAATACATTGGGAGACCAAACTCCTCATTACCATGCTATTATTTCCCATAATTAGTGAAAGATAGCATCCACCCGTCTACCTGTCATGGCATAAGGCGTCCATACTAAAGTACAGGTCTACCTAGACTGGATAAATGACTGGTCTACCTACACTGGATAAATATAGTCTGTTCCATATAATTTGAACCTTTTAAAGTGCTTTGCCTTGAACATTTGAAAAGTCCTTATGACTACCACTGTATTCTACTACCACTAATGTCACATTCAAACCCTGTCACCATAAATATTGCATATAAAAAAGTTTTACACATCTTAACATTACTAACATTGTCACATTATTGTTTTGAATGTCAGTTCAGTTACCTACACACTGTCTTATGTAGTTTCAATAAGCACTCAGGCTGCCACTCATTAAGGCATTTAAAAATGCATCGACATTGTTTTTGTTGAACCATCTTAATGTGATCATTTGCAGTCTTAATCCTTGACATGTTTTGTACTCTCCGGTCATTACTGTCAGCCCGGGTCACAACCTACCTGAAAACACAAGGCAAGGTACTGAGACAGTTAATCAGCCAAATTAAGTTAATATCTTTATGTAAAGATATGTTATGTACATACAGTTGAAGTCAGAAGTTTACATACACTTAGGTTGGAGTCAATAAAACTAGTTTTTCAACCACTCCACACATTTCTTGTTAACAAACTATAGTTTTGGCAAGTCATTTAGGACATCTACTTTATGCTTGACAAGTCATTTTTCCAAATTTTTTTACAGACAGATTATTTAACTTATAATTCACTGTATTACAATTCCAGTGGGTCAGAAGTTTACACACATTAAGTTGACTGTGCCTTTAAACAGCTTGGAAAATTCCAGAAAATTGTCATGGCTTTAGAAGCTTCCGATAGGCTAATTGACATCATTTGAGTCAATTGGAGGTGTACCTGTGGTTGTATTTCAAGGCCTACCTTCAAACTCAGTGCCTCTTTTCTTGACATCATGGGAAAATCAAAAAAATCATCCAAGACCTCAGAAAAAAATTGTACACCTGCACAAGTCTGGTTCATCCTTGGGAACAATTTCCAAACACCTGAAGGTACCACATTCATCTGTACAAACAATTGTGCGCGAGTATAAACACCATGGGACCACACAGTCATCATACCGCTCAGGAAGGAGACGCGTTCTGCCTCCTAGAGGAAACCGCCATAACCAAAGCCAGACTACGGTTTGCAACCCCACATGGGGACAAAGATGGTACTTTTTGGAGAAATGTCCTCTGGTCTGATGAAACAAAAATAGAACTGTTTGGCCATAATGACCATCGTTATGTTTGGAGGAAAAAGGGGGAGGCTTGCAAACCGAAGAACAGCATCCCAACCGCACAGCACGGGGGTGGCAGCATCATGTTGTGGGGGTGCTTTGCTGCAGGAGGGACTGGTGTACGTCACAAAGTAGATGGCATCATGAGGAAGAATTATTATGTGAATATATTGAAGAATAATTTCAAGACATCAGTAAGGACGTTAAAGCTTGGTCGCAAATGTATCTTCCAAATGGACAATGATCCCAAGCATACTTCCAAAGTTGTGGCAAAATGGTTTCAGGACAACAAAGTCAAGGAATTGGAGTGGCCATTACAAAGCCCTGACCTCAATCCCATAGAACATGTGTGGGCAGAACTGAAAAAGCGTGTGTGAGCAAGGAGGCCTACAAACCTGATTCAGTTACACCAGCTCTGTCTGGAGGAATGGGCCAAAATTCACCCAACTTATTGTGGGAAGCTTGTGGAAGGCTACCTGAAACGTTTGACCCAAGTTAAACAATTTAAAGGCAATACTACCAAATACTATTTGAGTGTATGTGAACATCTGACCCACTGGGAATGTGATGAAAGAAATTATTCTCTTTACTATTATTCTGACATTTCACATTCTTAAAATAAAATGGTGATCCTAACTGATCTAAAACAGGGAATTTTTCCTAGGATTAAATGTCAGGAATTGTGAAAATCTGAGTTTAAATGTATTTGGCTAAAGTGTATGTAAACTTCTGACTTCGACTGTATGTACTTGTGAAAGACCAGTCCAGAAATAGCCAAAGTAACAGTACTATCTGTGAGACCTCATTAGAGACAATGTACAATGTCAATACATCATGAATAGGCATTTCACATGCAGGTGCAAAGTAAGCAACACGAGCACATGCACATGCAGAATAGGATACCAGGCAGTCATTTTATATGTCCATTAACACATATTTAGATATTTTTTTAAGCAAGTCACTGATGTTGAAACATGGCATTCTTATTCAGATTTTTTTTTTTTTTTGGGGGGGGGGTCTCATTGCAATGTTTATATCTGTTATTCTAACAAACCCCACACAATTTAAAAAGGGGTGTAAAATAAACACATTCTTAGCATAGCCAGTAAATTCCTACAATGTTTTTTTCATTGGGTCGTATTGTGTACGACCCAATGTGGTCACGCTTTAAATGACGTGTCAAACATGACTTAACCCATTATGTCAAATATGACATAAATCTGTGCTTTATAAAGGGTGGCATAAGCACCTGTTAATAAAGGCCATATAAGTCATTCAATTGAGTCTGCAGAAATAGGATTTATAACCCTGTCATACATCTTGGTAGAGCGTTGCAACTCCAGGATATTGGGTTCGATTCCCTAATCTATGGATTTCACATGACTGGGCAGGAGTGCAGCCATAGGCTGGTAGTCAGGCCCTGCCAATCAGACAAAAATACTCCTGTTTCATCAACTTTCTGGGTGGCTGGTCTCAGATGATCCCGAAGGTGAAGAAGCCGGAAGTGAAGAGGCTGGCGTGGTTACACATGGTCTGTGGTTGTGAGGCCGGTTGGACGTACTGCCAAATTCTTTAAAGTAGATTCTTCTACTTTGAAGAATCTAAAATTGAAATATATTTCGATTTGTTTAACACTTTCTTGGTTACTACATGATTCCATATGTATTATTTCATAGTTTTGACGTTTTCACTATCATTCTACAATGTAGAAAATAGTAAAAAAATAAAGAAAAACCCTGGAATGAGTAGGTGTGTTCAAACTATATTATATTTCACTAAAACCTTTCTAGGATGGCCCTACCTCTTTCCCTCTAAGGTGCATAGTGAATATTGGACCTGACCTCAACTTCCCCCAAAATGCTGCGCTGCAGGATGACACACACACACTAATGTAAAGTCATTCACAGCAAACAATGTTGGTTTCAGATTTCCCAATTTTTTCTCTGTGTTCATAACTATGCTTAAACCACATCAGGGGATGTCTTTTGAGGTATTGGAAAAAATCTAAGAAACTGTGTAATTGCCCTTTAATTCAGTGAGCATGCCCTGCACTGTTGTTTTCTGTAGTACAGTAAGCTCACATGTGATGTGATTCGGCTGCCAATAGAATGGGGGAGTAATCAAAAGCCCACTTGTGCTGCCACTGTACAGCGAAAAACGAGTAAGTTAACCTTTATTTATTTAAATTTTTATTCGTTTGTAGTATTGTATTGCATTAAATTACTGTAGCTACCTCAATCGTTATTTCAAATAATTTCGGTGACTTCTCAGAAATTGCTAGCTATCTGACATTTAGCTAGTGAGCATGCTCAGCGAAATACAAATCCCCCTAGATTTGTAACTGAAAGAGGAATATAATAATATGAATTGAATGGAGTTTCCCTTCTTCCCATTTAGAGTTTCTGGCGCAGACAGAAAGTCCCTTATCCAGATGGTGGGACAAAGGCATTTCCAAACAGACCTGCTAACTTTGTTCCTTTTAAGGTTGGAACCAACATGGAGTACCTCCAGTAGGAAGAGAGGCAAGAACCATTCGTCTGCCAGCTCAGGGACAAGCTACACTATTCACAACAATTACATTGTAATGTTCAATGTAATTGCATTGCTGGACTTTTTGAAAATTCATGTATTTGTAATTGCTTAAAAAATGTATAAATTAAAGGAAATGTATGGTTTAAACAGGTGTTTAATGTTTGTTTGTTTTAGCTGTTAGTGATAATTCCCAGTGTTAATACATTTGTGTTTACATCATTAAGCCTTTATGTATCTGTTATGATCAAAGGGGTCTGACTTTATAGTAAGCAGAGCCTCATAGGATACATGGCATTTATGTATGTGTTATAAATTACCAAAGGGGTCTGACTTTAAATTAAGTACAGCGATATCGTCTTTATGGATGTGTTATGAATGTCCGAATGGTGTCTCACTTCAAACTAAGTATTACAGGACAACAGTGTCAATAAATATGTTAACGTTCTGCTGATTTCTCTCATGATTTACATATTACTGTAGGGGTGAGAGGTATTTACATGGGTTGATGGACCTGCAAAGCTTGCATTTGTGTGTGTGTGTGAGAACCAAGATGATTTGGAGTAGTCCAACCTGAGACTGCAGCACCAGGTATTCCTCTTCTGTTCCCATGGAGACCAGGGCTTGATTACATCCTGTTACAATGGCAACAACATTTTGTAGCTGATCATTCAGCGGGGGAGTGGGTGAAGTGTCAAAGACCTGACCTGGCCCAGCACTGTGGTATGACACATTTTTGCTGGGTGTGTGTTTGCGTACTGAGGAACATGTAACTTGGTTCCAGAAGAAAGACACTATCAATTTTTTTCGATTGGGAGTTTTCATCAAAGTAAGTGTTTGTTGGTGTAACATCATCCCCAGCCTATTGCACACACAGCGATACGCCTGGGATATCAACCAACGAAGGCCTTAGTGGGAGTGACCATAGAACTCTACAGGAGTGACCTTAAGTAGTGACGATGACAAATACTTTACTCTGTAACACAGTCAAAAAGTCATAATGATGACTAAATCCTGCCCATTACCATGAACTCTTTATAAAGCATGACATATGGTTATAGATGCTTTGTAACACTTACCTTAATCAGCTGAATGTCATTGAAAGCTAGAAAGATTCACATAAAAATGTACTATCAGCTTTGAGTAAAGTGGAAATTACAATGAAGAAAACAATGAAAATAGATATTTTATTTATGCTATAGATCACCATCATCAAAACAGATTGTCAACAAAGGAGCAGGTGCAAGAATGTGTGGCACACCTTGAGACACTTTATAACCTTTTAAATCAAAGTAATACAAATGAACAAACTAGGTGAGATATACACCTACTATTAAGTGTTACATTTTGTCAAAATTTTGTGACACAGAGTTAAAGTCTGTAGCCTGGACCCAGGTATGTATGTGCCCTTGTCTACTCCATACTGACAAACAATGTTTAGCATGACAATTCCAGGAGTTGCAGGTTGACGTTTAGGGTTATGACGAGCTTCAATGCCATACAAACACTTCTTCCGTGGCCTCCAACTGCTCTTAAACGCTAGTAAAACCAAATGCATGCTTTTCAACCGTTCGCTGCCCGTACCCACCCACCCGACTAGCATCACCACCCTAGACGTTCCAACCTAGAATATGCAGACAACTATAAATACCTAGGTGTCTAGCTGGACTGTAAACTCTCCTTCCAGACTTATATTAAACATCTCCAATCCAAAAATCAAATCTAGAATTGGCTTTCTATTTTGCAACAAAGCCTCCTTCACTCACACCGCCAAACTTACCCTAGTAAAACTGACTATCCTACCGATCCTCGACTTCGGCGATGCCATTTACAAAATAGCTTTCAACACTCCACTCAGCAAACTGGATGCAGTCTATCACAGTGCCATCCATTTTGTTACCAAATCACCTTATGCCACCCACCTCTGCGACCTGTGTGCTCGAGTCGGCTGGCCCTCGCTACATATTCGTCACCAGACCCACTGGCTCCAGGTCATCTATTAGTCCATGCTAGGTAAATCTCCACATGATCTCAGTTCACTGGTCACGATAACAACACCCACCCGTAGCGTTCCAGCAGGTATATCTCACTGATCATCCCCAAAACCAACACCTCATTCTACCGCCTTTCCTTCCAGTTCTCTGCTGCCAGTGACTGGAACGAATTGCAAAAAAACCTGCTGAAGTTGGAGACTTATTTCCCTCACCAACTCTAAACATCAACTATCTGAGCAGTTAACCAATCGCTGCAGCTGTACATAGTCCATCTGTAAATACCCCACCCAATCTACTTACCCCATCCCCATACTGGTTTTGTTTTATTTACTTTTCTGCACACCAGTATCTCTACTTGCACATCATCTGCTCATTTATCACTTCAATGTTAATCTGCTAAATTGTAACTATTCGCTCCTACGGCCTATTATTGCCTACCTCCTCATGCCTTTTGCACACACTGTATATAGACTTTCTTTTTTCTACTGTGTCATTGACTTGTTTGTGTTATTGGCTTGTTTATTGTTTACTCCATGTGTAACTCTGTTGTTGTCTGTGTCACACTGCTTTGCTTTATCTTGGCCAGGTTGCAGTTGCAAATGGTCAAATAAAGGTGAAATATATATTTTAAATGAATCTTGCCCTGGTTGTAATTTAAGATTAGGGTTAGCAGTGTGGTTGTTTAACATCGGATTTTATGACTGTGCTAGCTAGTGACCATAGCATAGCTGCCTCCAGGTCAAGATTCATGACAATAAATGCCAACTCGCTAAGGAGTTTACAAGAAAGCAGAAACAGACTAGCACATCTGGGTACAAACATTAAAGTTGGTGGAAGCAGTATGCCATATTTCCAAAAGTCATCTGAATGTAATAACATTGTAACAATAGAATGGATTACAGTGATTCTCACAACATTTGAGTGAAAGAGCACTTGGCCATAGATTTTCTAAGAATGGTAACTGACTGAATTATAAATTAGTTCATTGGTCATTATAAACATTGTATTTTCAGAAGACAAACAAACCATAACATGTTTACAAATAGCAACTGTTATAAAGGGATGGAGTGTGATTTACAATATTCACCGAGCAGGCATCTTTAAAACAAAATAGTTATATGTTTAAGAATGAGGATGTAAACATACATGGACAAAGCATAGTGGAATTGGACTGTGGTTCCACATTCCTTCAGATGAAAAAAAAAAAAACTAAGGCAAGCATGCATCATTTACTGAAGACAGTACTTTTTATTTTAAATACAGTAGAATGTACTTAGAAACACGGGGGCCATTTTGATTTGTAAAGTGTTAATGGGTAACTAAAAGTTATGAAGAGGACAGTATAGAGACAATGAGACTTTCCTGTTTGTCTTACAGTGAAATGAGAGCAAAAATATGTCTTGCCTCAGAAAAAGTCAACATCGGTTAGAGAGTGGTAACAGAACATTATCCAAGCATGATGACTAGGCGAGAAAATTAAGCCATTACAAAGCACTCCTCAGAGCATGATAGTAGTTCTGTTCATAATGTAAGAACACTCAATCAAGACACCATTCATTGAGATCTATTTTCACTTAAAAATAAAAATCAGATATTGTAGTAAACAAGTGTTTATTTCTCCAAAAATTAACGTAACAAATATAAAATGTAACAAATATAAATTGACTTAAATATGAGCACATTAAAGATGTTACCATTGATTGTACCACAGTAGAAACACAAAGCACATATTTAAATGCAGCAATATGTAACATGTAAACAATTTCAATTGCTAGTATCCTATGAAAGTTAGATCAAATAGTTGGCCAGTTACAATGACCAGTACAAACACATGTGCATGAATTGTGTGCACTAACCAGATAGAGGGATATTATTGATTTGTATGTTCTGTGTAGCAAAATCCTCTTCACCGGCTCATCCATCCTATAAGTCTACAACATTGTATAAGTTTGTATCTCAAGTAGAGGGCCTATTGTGCAAATCTCAAATAGTATTTGGTTGTATAACAGCAAACTCTTCTAGTCGACTGTAATTCAATATTCTCAAAAACCCCTCCAATCTTTCTTTAAAATATGCAAATTTCTTACAATGAAATAAGCATTAGAAACTATTTGGCACTATGTTAACGAAGGTGTTAAAGCAGCTCATTGTTAAGATTCATATAAAATACATTTCAGAAAAGAATGAACAAATATGTCTGAATCTTGTAGGTTTCTATTGTTGGCTGGTGTTAAGGTGCAAGCATCAAACGCACATTAGTTCCGTCATGTAAAAACTGTTGCATTAGCATTTTCTGCACATTTTTCCTAACGCCAGGTTCGGCATGTTAACTGCCTAACATCAGTTGCTTGTGCTGAGGTGGGATGGGTGGCAAGATTTGAGGCGTGTCCTTAAAAACAATTTCATGCAGTGCTATAGGGAAGTTTGAAGACCAACAAAAAGCAGGTGGAGCGGCAGGTAGCCTAGTGGTTAAGAGTGTTGGGCCAGTAACTGAAAGGTTGCTGGTTTGAATCCCCGAGACGACTAGGTAAAATAAAACTGTTGATGTGCCCTTGAGCAAGGCACTTAACCCTAATTGCTCCTGTAAGTCGCTCTGAATAAGAGCGTCTGCGAAATGACTAAAATGTAAAAATATCTTACCGCTCATGCAATGGCCATTAGCCAAAATTAGTATGAATGAAGCCATTTTAAAGTCAGAGTGCCTTGAAATTAGGTTTTTGCCCTAATGCTTTTTAATTATTCACATACCGGCATTTAGCTGGTTCAAGTAGGCTATCCATCCCCATTTTCAAAGAACACCCCTCGTCTGATTACCAAAGCCACATTCCTCCAAAGTATTCAGTCCTCCTATAATGACATAACGGTAGATTGTTGCAGGCTGATTCTCAAAACATAGGCAACGATACTAGGCTCCTGACAATTGTATTTTGTATAGTCAATAGAATGTTGTGTGTCAAGACATTCAGACCTGTGTGTACACAGTGCCATGGAAAGAGAAGCCATGTATGATATCAAGCTTCTGACCCGATCCTATTTAGAAACATTGTTTTTGGTTTAACACACAAAATAGCGTAAACACACAACTTGAAGCCACCACATAATTAGTCATGGAGCACGTGCTGATTGGCCGGTGAGGGACCAAACCTCAACAACATGATTGTTCATCAAAACCCAGCTCTTTCGCACCACAGCCAGCTACTGCGCCAATAATTCCGGTAGTGAAAACAACAAGAACATGACATCCCGAACCATTAACGCCACTGCCAGCATTAAAACTTACCATTGTGTTAGCCTTGTTAAAATAGAGCCCTTAGTCTTTATTCATGATATACACCGAGTGTACAAAACATTTTCATGACAGACTGACCAGGTGAAAGCTATGATCCTTTATTGAAGCCACTTGTTAAATCCACTTCAATCAGTGTAGATGAAGGGGAGGAGACAGGTTAAAGGAGGATCTTTAAGCCTTGAGACATGGATTGTGTATGTGTGCCATCCAGAAGGTGAATGGGCAAGACGCAAAAATATTTAATATATAGGGCACCGGTTTGAGTGTGTCAAGAACTGCAATGCTGCTGGGTTTTTCATGCTCAACAGTTTCCTGTGTTTAATCAAGAATGATCCACCACCCAAAGGACATTCAGGCAACTTGACACAACTGTGGGAAACACTGGAGTCAACATGGGCCAGAATCCCTGTGGAATGATGGACACCTTGTAGAGTCCCTGCCCCGACAAATTAACCACTTTCTGAGGGCAAAAGGGGACAAACTTAATATTAGGAAGGTGTTCCTAATGTTTTGTACACTCAGCATATTGAACCATATTCCATTAATATTTTAGAACAAATATGGTAGAAAGTAATCTGTATATTTCTTACAATACAAACAGATTCAAGTGCACAAATGGCAATCTATAAAAATCACAATATGAACATACAAATACACCTTGTTAGTGAACTAGAATGTAACCCTTCCCTGCACCATGTTGAAGGGTGTAAATGGGAGAACCCTGTCATGCCCACCTACTATTTCTCAAAAGATTTGCTTCAAGCATTACATTCATGCTACAACAGTCTGTGTTGGATTGTAGTACCCATTACAGCCACCAGGACAACTATTGTTACTGTCGCTTTAAATGTCATACATCTATCCATGAGAAACAAAGGCTGCACTTGATCTGTAAAGAGGCTCAAAGGCATGGTATTCACAATACTCAGGTGCATATTAGATTTACAGATGTCGGATCTTCATTTGACCAATATTGTCAGAGCAAAAATAATCCTGCAGCAACAGGATTTGAACTTTTAGTGTTGCTTGTTCTGTGGTTAGACTATTTGCTGGCCAAAATTAGGCTACATGAAGTGCAATACTGTTAATATGTTATATGTGCAGATTTTTTGTGAATTCATGTCCATCATGAAGGTCATTTGCAGGGAAATTCTCAGCAACAAAAGAGGGGTCAAATTAAGACCTACACCTAGGTTATGCTCAAATGTAAATGTATAGACTCTTACACTCACACGGCAGTCAAATCGTACATTATTGTAGGGAATGCTTTGATTCTAAAGAAGGCTGCAGCTACCAAAGGGGTTTTTGCTTTTCTTTGTCCTCTGTTTGTTGGGTCGCAAGCTGATGACTTCTCGGCCGTTGCTGGAGTTCTGACTAGATAAATTACTACTTGTGGTGTTGAAAACTCCTGTTAGGGTAGAGATGTTAAGATGTGTTACAACGTTAATGACTCAATGCCGATACAAAAAAAGTTGGAGCACTCTTATGAAATCCCTTGGATTTCTATGCAAGTGTCCTGAAATCTAAGAAAATAAGAATTATAATGAATACCGCTTTGATGTCATTCAAGCAAACCACACACCCGTGAGTCCAAATATGCACTTCACATAAAACACATGGTCTTTACTGATGCAGAGACATTTAAGCCTTCATGTTGAAGCCAACTACAACAATTTGGACTGCAAACACGCCAAACATATTTAGCAAAACTGGATGCATTCTAATTTTGCTATTATTCGTTACTGTATGCTATTTAATGCATGGTATCAATCCACAACGGACTAGGATAGTAATATTCTGTGCCTTCCAGCCGATTTGGAGTTGATAATGCAAAGACAGTCAATAGCCTACACAACTTCGTGCACTATTAAGCAATGTAGAACGCCGATTGGCCAGTGAGTGGTCAAGCCCGCGTCACACCATGTAGAACGCCGATTGGCCAGTGAGTGGTCAAGCCCGCGTCACACCATGTAGAACGGCGATCGGCCAGTGAGTGGTCAAGCCCGCGTCACACCATGTAGAACGGCGACTGGCCAGTGAGTGGTCAAGCCCGCGTCACACCATGTAGAATGCCGACTGGCCAGTGAGTGGTCAAGTCCGCGTCACACCTAGAACGCCGACTGGCCAGTGAGTGGTCAAGTCCGCGTCACACCTAGAACGCCGATTGGCCAGTGAGTGGTCAAGCCCGCGTCACACCTAGAACGCCGATTGGCCAGTGAGTGGTCAAGCTCGCGTCACACCATGTAGAACGGCGACTGGCCAGTGAGTGGTCAAGTCCGCGTCACACCTAGAACGCCGACTGGCCAGTGAGTGGTCAAGTCCGCGTCACACCTAGAACGCCGATTGGCCAGTGAGTGGTCAAGCCCGCGTCACACCTAGAACGTCGATTGGCCAGTGAGTGGTCAAGCCCGCGTCACACCTAGAACGCCGACTGGCCAGTGAGTGGTCAAGTCCGCGTCACACCTGGAACGCCGATTGGCCAGTGAGTGGTCAAGTCCGCGTCACACCTAGAACGCCGATTGGCCAGTGAGTGGTCAAGTCCGCGTCACACCATGTAGAACGCCGATTGGCCAGTGAGTGGTCAAGTCCGCGTCACACCTAGAACGCCGATTGGCCAGTGAGTGGTCAAGCCCGCGTCACACCTAGAACGCCGATTGGCCAGTGAGTGGTCAAGCCCGCGTCACACCTAGAACGCCGATTGGCCAGTGAGTGGTCAAGCCCGCGTCACACCTAGAACGCCGATTGGCCAGTGAGTGGTCAAGTCCGCGTCACACCATGTAGAACGCCGATTGGCCAGTGAGTGGTCAAATCCGCGTCACACCTAGAACGCCGATTGGCCAGTGAGTGGTCAAGCCCACGTCACACCTAGAACGCCGATTGGCCAGTGAGTGGTCAAGCCCGCGTCACACCTAGAACTTATTTATTCATCAAAACATGACCCTTTCGCACCACCGTCAGCTATAGCGCTCATGATTCCCACTGTGAAAATAGAATAAATATTTCTGACACACCCACAACTCGAAAGTGCTGTGAGAAGACTTATCATTTGCGTAAGGTTTGTTAAACGAGAGCCGAGAGAGATTTCTTACTCAAACTTTTTTAGGCCTTGTTGTATGACCCTCAGTTGTTGCATGAATGTTGTTGTCATGTTACCGAATGTAATTGATAAATGAGAAATGTATAGTGAAGATAAAAATGGGGAGGATCATAAATGCAAACCATCTTTGCAGAGCTTGCAGTACAAGACAAATATCTCTGTGGCACTGTACAATCCAGTCTTAAAGGTCTGTACTCACTGGAGATGACTGACATGGTTATCAGGATGCTTACCAATTTTATTGCTAGTTGTATGGACTACCTCAGGCTCTTCTGCTGTTTGTCGCTTCAGTCGCTGCAGATACTTATTTGCTAGGTATTTAAAAACTGAAAAGAAGAATTTTTTACATTTTTTTTAAATCATTCCCATTACATTCTTCCTAACATAACAGTTCTTTAACTGGTCATTTGTACACGTTTTCATTGACTCACCTTCATTGACATTGAGGTCCTCCTTTACGGAGGTTCGGTAAAACCTTAACTTGAGCTTCTTGGCCAGACCTTCTGCCTCCTCACTACAGTACCAGGAGAAAAATAGCCACAGTTACTGGTCAATTCTGCCATGCTTGATGATGTCTAATGTTTGTTATCCTAGCCATGCATCTAGAAATGATTATTCATCAATATATCATTACAGACCAAGTTCAAGAAGGAAAATGAGTCTATAGAAGTGTTACTTTTTGATCACTGTGTCATCCAGAAGGTCAATCTTGTTTTGCACCAGGACAGTGGGGATGTCTCCCACCTCTATCTCCACCTTCTCCCACCAGCTGCCGATGGCCTCAAACGATTCCCTGTCGGTGGTGGAGAAGACCAGTACACACGCCTGGGCACCTGGAACACATAAAGTGTGGCTCAGTAATGTATAGAGCCATGTCATTGTGGAATGCTCTGCCACCAGATGTTAGTCAGACAAAAAAGGTGAGTTTAGCTTTTTTATTTACGGATTACAAAAAACATCCTGTATCACAGCGCCTCTTCTCTTCTAAAGCTCTAAATTAATTGTACCGTATATAATTATAGGAAGTGTGTAAATAGTATTTTTATGTCTTGACAAGAACATAAGATAATATTAAATACAAATAAAATAAGAATGATCTATTGTCAACAACCGTTCTGTACTCTGTCATTTAGGCCATTTCATGTTTTGTGTGGACCCCAGAAAGAGTAGCTGCTGCATGTGGAACAGCTAATGGGTATAAAATAAACCTAAACATACACAGGCCAGCTGTCACCACAACGCTAAGAAATGCTGGATCCTCACAGCCCTCAGTTATTTTGGTGTACATAAGAAGCTTTCAATTCAAATAACTGATTTTGTAATGTGTTTTTTTTTAAACATTTGTATTGTTCAAATTCCATACACCCCAGTTTGTATGTCATGTGTTAGGAGAGGGTGTAGCTGCCTGGGCCATACAATAACAGAAATGCAATATGGACATAATGCTAGTTGAATTGTTCCCTGTGAGGTCATCTTGGTGCACTTCCACAGCGGAATCCATACTGAAAAAATAAATAAATCAAGTTGAAAAGTGAGAGGCTGGCTTCTCTGGCAGACCCAGTGGAGGAGGATCATGTCCTTCCCGGGGAGGGAGGAGTCTTACCGCGGTAGTAGGCCTTGGTGATGGCGTCAAACTCTTCCTGCCCTGCCGTGTCCCACAACATCAATCTCACATCTTCATCATTCACTCTGAAAAAAAAAAAGACAAATCCAATACTTGGTATTGTGAGTTTCTCAATGTATAGACAGAGCAGTATCAAATGTATACATTTCTACTTGGCTATCATATCAAACTATTCACGCAACAGTTCTGCGCTATACGTTACAGGAGCGAGTCTTGAGAGTCAAATATCCTCCACACCTTTACTGTTTTATAAAAAAATAATGCTTCAAGCCTTCAGTGAGCGCACCTTCATCTGACAATACTGCCGGTTTTATTCAATGCAGTTAGAGTTTCAATGTTTTCAGTGTTTCTCTGGTATATCCTGAGAGTATCCATGCTTCCTCGTACATTTTGGCACTAGAGGTAGCCTAGTGGTTAAAGCGTTGGGCCAGTAACCGAGATGTCAGCTCCGGTTCTGTCCTGCAACAAGGTAAAAATCTGTCCTTCTGCCCCTGAACAAGGCAGTTAACCCACTGTTCCCCAGTAGGCCATCATTGTAAATAAGAATTTATTCTTAACTGACTTGCCCAGTTAAATAAAAGGTTAAATAAAAAAAAAAACAGTGTTTGTGTGACCGAAGCCATTGTCACACCATATTAATAAACAACTATCTGAATGAAATACCTGACACTTTACATTGGAGTTATGGGTTGGCTTCACATCTGTTAAGCATAAAAACAAGGAAAAGAGTGGAGAAAGGAAAGTTTGTGGTTTTGGGAAGCAGTTTTTTTAACCTTAGGTCAAAACCTTAAGGACTCTTGGGCCAGAATGCAGTTAACTAACAGTTTGAGTTGACAGATGCCAGGGATCTCTTATAAAATAACATGTTAAGAGAATAAAGAGATGCTCTGTGCAGCCAAAAAGCATTTATTTTGATTTCAGTGGTCACTTAGGACACAGTACGTTCCCTGAGATCTCTGGGTATGGCTCCTATTGAATGTACCTCGTCAGATTGTACTGCATATCTGTAAGAGTATTGTGCATTTTTATGCATCTTAATATACATACTGTATGTATATTCCGGATGTGGACGGTTATTCGAATATCTTAATGGATGTTAGCATTTTAACACTTGTGTGATTATATTCATTTTAGCGAGAAACAAAAAGTATAGGTCTACTTTAACACAGAAAAGCCTTTTTCTAAATTCAATTAAAATATCCATGTGACATTGTTACATACAAGGCCATTTCAAATGATTCATTTAATAAAACAAACTTGTCAATGTGGTTCTAATGCCGTGCGCCCCATAAGAGAAACAGTAGCCGACCGGTAGCCTCACGTGTGTAGCTTGTTGTTTTTGTTGGGAACCGAGTGGCACAGCGGTGTAAGGCACTGCCTCGCAGTGCAAGAGGCGTCACTACAGACCCGTATTCGATCCAGGGCTGTGTCACAACCAGCCGTAATCGGGAATCCCATTGGGCGGCGCACAATTGGCCCAGCGCCGTCAGGGTTAGGGGAGGGTTTGGCTGTCATTGTAAATAAGAATTTGTTCTTAACTGACTTGCCTAGTTAAAAAGGTTAAATAAAAAATTCAATGTTGGCCAATCAAAACAGCAAAGAGGCTCAATGTGTAGCAGGTGTAGTGAGACTTAAATTAAAAGTTAGCTAAATTAGAAGGAGTAGGCTACAATGAGCAACCAACAGGTAGGTTGGAAGAAAGTGCAGAATGTAGCCTTCATTAGCCTAGCTAGCTTCTCTAGGCTAGGGGTTCTCAAACATAGCACAGCAGGAGTTTTACTATGACTTGGGCAGTGCATGGGGTCCGTGGCAATACTGCAGGCCACTGCACAAGTAAAACAACTTGCATGCAATTTTATATCTCACTTGAGTTGTGTACTGATTAATTTGCTATCACAAAAAGGAGTCCCTAGCCCTAAAACGTTTGAGAACCCCTGCTCTATGCTACTCCAGTCAAGACAGGAACTGTTATATGGGATGATAAATGACACTCTGTCCACTACAAGTTAGCTCATCTTGGCTGTAGATGAGTTGCCTTGGCTAGTGGCTACTGCATCTCTCTATCCCTTGGGGCGGCAGGTAGCCTGGTGGGTAGGAGCATTGGGTCAGTAACCGAAAGCTTGCTGGATCGAATCCCTGACTGCCTTGTCGGGCAGACCCATTTTTACCTTGTCAGGGATTCGATCCAGCAAGCTTTCGGTTACTGACCCAATGCTCCTACCCACCAGGCTACCTGCCGCCCCAAGGGATAGAGAGATGCAGTAGCCACTAGCCAAGGCAACTCATCTACATTTAATCCCACTGTTCCCTGGGCGCTGATGATGTGGATGTTGATTAAGGCAGCCACCCGCACGCACCTCTCTGATTGAGGGGTTAAATGCGATAGATAAATTTCAGCTGAATGCCTTCAGTTGACTAGGTATCCCTTCTGTCTGCTCGCTCCCATCTCACACACGGTTCCCTCCGAAGCTGCAGCAATAGAGAGCCAGCCTTTCCCGCACGCAGCATTGCTCAGGTTCAAATGTAAGTTTCAAAAGCCACACGTATTTCAAATATCCAACAAAAATTCATGATACTATTCAAATAGTAAACATATTTCAAACAACCATCCCTAATGTAAAATATGCATAGACACACTAACAATGGAAACTCTCCTTACAGTATCTGTCTCTCCAGGAAGTCCACACCGATGGTCTTCTTGTAGTCCTTGGTGAAGATGCCCTTGCAGTAGCGCTGGATCATGCTGGACTTCCCCACCGCACCATTGCCCACCACCACCACCTTGATGGCCACTTCCATGTCCTCCTCCAACATGGCTGCGTGTTGCTGGGCTATCCTCACACTTCCAGGCAGTCTGGTGTTGCTTTAGGAGGGCTGTCACTGGATCACTTAAAACACATCCTGATAGAGACAACACAAACTCATGTTTTACACATTAATGAACATGACTTAAGGTCTGAATATTGTTATTTTCCTCTGCACAAAACCCTTGTCGTTCTGCTGTTCAAACAGCCAAGTTACCAACTGACGAGCCCAGCCCACATAAAAACATCCCCCTGTTTGTTCAGCAATATAATGTCTTGTGTCGATGCAGAGAACACTTTCTACCTCACTGCTCCTCAGTCTACCCATAAAACCCTCACTAGCTGGCCCTCTGTTTTACAGCAGAGTGTAAACATTAGCCAGTGCATCCTGGCTGCAGCCATCTGAGGTAATGTCAGCTGATGGTTTCCTCGTTCTTACATACTACAGTCAGCTACACCAAGCTCAGTTACTGCCTCCGTAGGTCTGCTCCCACACACTTTTCCATTAGGTAGCAGTCTGGGCCTGCCTGCCTGGGTCTGGCTAGAAGAGGGTGTAGCTGACGTGGCAGGCATAAGAGAGTAGAGGAAGCTGCCTGGCCGGGTCTGGCTGGGAGAGGGCGTAGCTGCCTGGCCGGGTCTGGCTGGGAGAGGGCGTAGCTGCCTGGCCGGGTCTGGCTGGGAGAGGGCGTAGGTGCCTGGCCCTGGCTGGGAGAGGGCGTAGATGCCTGGCCCTGGCTGGGAGAGGGCGTAGATGCCTGGCCGGGTCTGGCTGGGAGAGGGCGTAGATGCCTGGCCGGGTCTGGCTGGGAGAGGGCGTAGGTGCCTGGCCCTGGCTGGGAGAGGGCGTAGATGCCTGGCCCTGGCTGGGAGAGGGCGTAGGTGCCTGGCCGGGTCTGGCTGGGAGAGGGCGTAGATGCCTGGCCGGGTCTGGCTGGGAGAGGGAGTAGATGCCTGGCCGGGTCTGGCTGGGAGAGGGCGTAGATGCCTGGCCGGGTCTGGCTGGGAGAGGGCGTAGATGCCTGGCCGGGTCTGGCTGGGAGAGGGCGTAGATGCCTGGCCGGGTCTGGCTGGGAGAGGGCGTAGATGCCTGGCCCTGGCTGGGAGAGGGCGTAGATGCCTGGCCCTGGCTGGGAGAGGGCGTAGATGCCTGGCCCTGGCTGGGAGAGGGCGTAGATGCCTGGCCCTGGCTGGGAGAGGGCGTAGATGCCTGGCCCTGGCTGGGAGAGGGCGTAGATGCCTGGCCCTGGCTGGGAGAGGGCGTAGATGCCTGGCCCTGGCTGGGAGAGGGCGTAGATGCCTGGCCCTGGCTGGGAGAGGGCGTAGATGCCTGGCCCTGGCTGGGAGAGGGCGTAGATGCCTGGCCCTCGCAGGGAGAGGGCGTAGATGCCTGGCCCTCGCAATGAGAGGGCGTAGATTCCTGGCCCTCGCAATGAGAGGGCGTAGATTCCTGGCCCTCGCAATGAGAGGGTGTAGATTCCTGGCCCTCGCAATGAGAGGGTGTAGATGCCTGGCCCTCGCAATGAGAGGGTGTAGATTCCTGGCCCTCGCAATGAGAGGGTGTAGATGCCTGGCCCTGGCTGGGAGAGGGTGTAGATTCCTGGCCCTCGCTGGGAGAGGCAGTAACTGGTTAGGATAGGGTGTAGCTGACGTGGCAGAGATTCATTCATGTTCCAGATGACTATGTTTTATGGGAACTGACATCAAATATCCCAGATACTTTGAAACATCCCCACTATGACACCCATGACAGATTCAGCCTAAACCTCTTGCCTGGTAATGTGATAATATCACGTTGGCCTAAAAGTATCAGCTTGGTGGCAAAAGAACACTAAAGACTAGCGCTATGGGCCTATTGTTAACGTAGCTACGAAAACAGAACATTGTGTTCACAATGTTAAAAGCTCTGGTTTGACTTAACAGACTATGCAAGGAAAGTGTTGTGGATCTGTCTAGGGTTCCACTGACTGCAAACAAAGAGAAGGTAGGCCTTTTCCTGAGTTTAAACTCTCAGAGATATTTGTTATCCAACATAACCTGGTCCTATTCGTAAAGTGGATGATCCAAGCCTCTCTGTAAACAGGCTGGCTTCGCAACCACAACGAAAGCTACCTTGATGCCTGCTAACCAAACCATGTCTCATTATCCAGACTGTCAGCAAATTGCCAAGTTGTCACACAACCCAACACAACACAGACTAACCGAACATCATGGAAGATTCTAGGTAGACGAGGCTACTAGGCGACTGGAAAGACCACAGATTGAGTTACAAAGTAGAGCCTCTCCCACAACGTCTCAGGTAACTGAATACAGAGGCCGCTGTATGCAAGGACACACCAGCTTCATGTACCATTCACTCGGATTTGACACAGGCTGTTGAAATGGCATGCACTTACAGGAATGTAGCCCAAACTGCAGCTGACACAGCAAAGCTTGGCAGAACTGGATGTTCCACTGCATACAAACATGTTTCCTTGGCTACATTGACTCTTCAAATACAATCTGCATTAACAAATTTAGCTTAAAATAAGACATTTGTTTTAGAGGAACGTGCTGTTATGTCTAGGCTGCATAGTTAGATTATCAGGCTAGATACTTTGAAGGAACAAACGGGTAAGCAGGCATACACATCCACAATGCTTGTGTAAACAATCCACTAGATCACAACATGACTTCAAACATCAATATACCTATTATTAACGTCTTCATTAAAAACGGCTAGGTACTACGGCTTACTTTAAAATCAGTAAATTGGAAGACAGTTAATTGA
The DNA here is from genome assembly GCF_036934945.1 of Oncorhynchus masou masou. Classification (NCBI taxonomy): domain Eukaryota; kingdom Metazoa; phylum Chordata; class Actinopteri; order Salmoniformes; family Salmonidae; genus Oncorhynchus; species Oncorhynchus masou. The sequence continues at coordinate 14,042,465 of NC_088242.1, forward strand.
CAAATTGCCAGAACATGAACAGCATCTGCTGATTTACAATTTTAAAAATGGCACTACTTGACATCACCAGCGAATGCTTCATGCAGTGAGCTCAGGTCACTTAGAAAATGTGCCTTTCCAAATAGTGCTTGAAAAAGTGTTTTTAAATCCACGAAATAAGATAGATTCATGCAAGTTAATTATAAACTAGCTAGCTAATCATGTTATTTGTTCAGAAGCTGTCCAGCGCTTGATACAAAGTCTCACTCACGAGGATCACTGAAACAAATAATATAATTTACAACAATTGTATAATTTCGAGTGATACACTCGTAACATTGTTTCTCTTACCGGCATCCAGTTACATGACCGTCTTTCTCTTGCAGCTGCAACAGGCAACAAACAGCACGAGACGAAAACAAAATACAATTGCTGCGCAATGAAAGAGAATAGGTCCTGTGTTTTTTTAACGGACCAAATTAAATACAACAAGCTATAATAAACTGTAACGTAGTAACAACAATCAACTCGTTTCACCAATTTGTAAAGCTAACTTAGCGAGCTAGCCATGTAAGTTAACGTTAGCTAGCAAATGAACGGTCTCCACGTTCAGCTAATGTTAGCTAGTACGTCTCCTAGCTGGGATTTCTAGCATTTAACTCGTTTATATCATAAATCACAACAAGAGGAGACGAATATCCACGCTTTTCATCAATGTAACAAGTAGTCTAATCATATTTCACAAAGCGACGACTTGAATTCAATAAATTGTTGTTGCCTTGCAAGCTCTATTTGATTGGCTCTCACCCACAACTGCAGTCCGGTTGCTTTAAACGCTTTTGGTTTCTGATAGCAGATGCGCAGTTCTAAGCTAAAAGTCGGAGGAAGAGAACATAATAAACTCAGCAAAAAAAGAAACGTCCCTTTTTCAGGACCTTGTCTTTCAAAGATCATTCGTAAAAATCCAAATAACTTCACAGATCTTCATTGTAAAGGGTTTAAACACTGTTTTCCATGCTTGTTCAATTAACCATAAACAATTAATGAACATGCACCTGTGGAAAGGTAACAGCTTACAGATGGTAGACAATTAAGGTCACAGTTATGAAAACTTAGGACACTAAAGAGGCCTTTCTATTGATTCTGAAAAACACCAAAAGAAAGATGCCCAGGGTCCCTGCTCATATGCCTGAACATGCCTTGGGCATGCTGCAAGGAGGCATGAGGACTGCAGATGTGGCCAGGGCAATACTTTGCAATCTCCGTACTGTGAGACGCCTAAGACAGACTACAGGGAGACAGGACGGACAGCTGATCGTCCTCGCAGTGGCAGACCACGTGTAACAACACCTGCACAGGATCGGTACATCCGAACATCACACCTGAGGAACAGGTACAGGATGGCAACAACTGCCCGAGTTACACCAGGAACACACAATTACTACATCAGTGCTCTGACTGTCTGCAATAGGCTGAGAGAGGCTGGACTGAGGGCTTGTAGGCCTGTTGTAAGGCAGGTCCTCACCAGACATCACCGGCAACAACGTCACCTATGGGCACAAACCCACCATCGCTGGACCAGACAGGACTGCTCTGGTTTTGTCTAACCAGGGGTGATGGTCAAATTTGCGTTTATCGTCGCAGGAATGAGCTTTACACTGAGGCCTGTACTCTGAAGCGGGATCAATTTGAAGGTGGAGGGTCCGACATGGTCTGGGGCGGTGTGTCACAGCATCATCGGACTGAGCTTGTTGTCATTGCAGGCAATCTCAACGCTGTGCGTTACAGTGAAGACATCCTCCTCCCTAAATGAAGACATCCTCCTCCCCTTCCTGCAGGCTCATCCTGACATGACACTCCAGCATGACAATGCCACCAGCCATACTGCTCATTCTGTGTGTGACTTCATGCAATACAGGAATGTCAGTGTTCTGCCATGGCCAGCGAAGATCGCGGATCTCTCTCCCATTGAGCACGTCTGGGACCTGTTGGATCAAAGGGTGAGGGCTAGGGCCATTCCCCCAGAAATATATAGGAACTTGAAGGTGCCTTGGTGGAAGAGTGGTGTAATATCGCACAGCAAAGAACTGGGAAATCTGGTGCAGTCCATGAGGAGATGCACTGTAGTACTTAATGCAGCTGGTGGCCACACCAGATACTGACTGTCACTTTTGATTTTGAGCCCCCCAACTTTGTTCAGGGACACATTATTCAATTTCTATTAGTCACATGTCTGTAGAACTTGTTCAGTTTATGTCTCAGTTGTCAAATCTTGTTATGTTCATACAAATATTTATACATTTTAAGTTTGCTGAAAATAAAAGCAGTTGACAGTGAGAGAATGCTTATTTTTTGCTGAGCCCAATTAATAGGCCTATGCAACAAATTAAACACAATTTTTAACACATTTAGTTAGTAGGCTAAATAATCAGTTCAATGTCAATAACATAGCCTAATATTTCCAAACGAATTACATTGATAAAATCACCAATGCCCTGGAAGTTCTGCCGCTCTAGGGGAGACAAAAATAATGACATCTCAGACATCCTTATGAATCTAAGCATGGCACTTTCAAAAGTTACCTTCCACCCAGACAGAGGCTCTACTGATGCAGAAAGCTTCAACTGCTGGCTCCTCGTCCATTGTATAACCCACAAACAGAGGTGCTTCCCTAAAAGCTGCATGGGTTTAAACAAACATCTTCTCTTTTCAGAAAGAGAAAAGCTGAATTAGCAAAGCAAAAACTTTTTTTTATCTCCCCGGATATTATAGGCTGCAGTTTAGCTTTAGATTGTCATAGAGAGGAATCAATATATCCCCACATGCATCGGATTCACGTCTTCCGTGGGCATTTTAGACCTTGTTTCTACCATAAGGCATCACAGTGTTAAGCATTGTTATAGAACTCTTGATATAATCTGGACACGTTTTATGTAATTATTTAAAACTATAAAGCAAACAATAGATATCCTTTTTGCCCTCTTCTTTAACAATGGGTACGTGATACCCTCACTCAATTTGAGCCCTGGTTTAAGTCAAACACACCAAGCCCTTCCCAGACACGGAGGTATTTAATCAGTGCATGTGACGGTATCGGAGTATTTGGCTATATCGACATCTATGGATAATTGTGTTGTGTCAAACAGGTGGGTTTACCACTTGTTTTTTTTAAGTTTAAGAAATAAGCCCCAATTAGATTTAACCCCTGCATCGGAGAATTACTATGTTGCTATCACTATGCAACCTACTACCTATAGCAGGAAAACCCGTTTCTTATTAATAATATCCCACCTGTTATCACACATGGCACGAGCTCATAATTGTTACAATTACAATACAAATAACACTTTTGTATAACATATTTAACATATATTTTAATATTTCTGTAGAACTGTAAAACAGAGTAAGTTAAAGTGAGCTTTGGTAACAACTGCTTTCATAAATGCGGGCCTCGTTTTGCTGGAGCAGTGTAAAATAAGCTTCATGTCAATGACCCAGCCTTAACGAAATTTGTTTATTTACATATCGAATTTGGTTGTCCATGGTCCATCATCAGTTTCAACAATTTATTTACTCCGTCTCCACCTAGAGTTGCCTCTTTCCTCTGCTGTGCTGCTGCATTGCAGTCAGCCATGTTTTCTCTCGGGAGCTATCCATGGCCCTGACATCAAATCATCTGTTTGCTTGGACACCAGCCTGCTCTCCAGCTCCTTCCACCTCTGGAAACCATCTAGGTGGTCATGCGACTTACCATGCGAGATGAGGAGATGGCACAGATTCTTCCAGTCCCTGGTTACATCCCTGACCAGCACAGATCTTCACTCGTGTGAAAAACGTTTGCAGCAAAAACAGAAGGCTACATCGTTTTGCATGGAATAGACAAGCCTTGGTCTCTCCACTCTCTCTCCGGTTGCCATCCTCCTATTGTAGTGGGCCACAGAAAACATGAGTTGTCCCTAAACTCTTGGGAAATTCCCCTCCTTATCCTTATGTTGCCCAGCCTGCACTAACATATCCCATAAAGATCCATTCCTATATTTTGGCCACTCATCGGGATATTTTATGTTTTTTGAGTGGGAGTTGGATTTTGTAAGGCAGCTCCAAAATGCAGGTGTTTCAGCCTAGCTCAGTGCTTTCTGTGGTGGTGGGGCAAGCCAGCAGAAAATACAGAGCATTGAGCCATGATTGGCTCAGTGTTCTGTCACTCTTTGGGACACTATGTCACTGCCAACTCTAAGGGTAGAGCTCGAAAATTCAAGCCCTTTGGGTGCTGCCATAGAGTTACATTAGAGGTGCTCATCCAAGAAGGCTCAAAGTCATTGGCCACAGATAAAATGATATCAAATCACGTTATATCTACATTAGCTTTGATTGTACTGATTATGTCAACATCATACTTTCAAAATCTTAGCTAGCAGTCATCATCATGAATCAAGTCAACAATCTACTGGAAAATCCTTTTAAATCCTTATCATATGAAGATAAATAATTAAGAGAAATATAGATAAAATGTATTGGTTCTCATCGGCCATTGGACATAAACATTACACATTACACGTCCCTCACGACGCCAGGACAGCGGAGTCAATCACCACCTTCCGGAGACACCTGAAACCCCACCTCTTCAAGGAATACCTAGGATAGGATAAGTAATCCTTCTCACCCCCCTCCCCCTTAATGATTTAGATGCACTATTGTAAAGTGGCTGTTCCACTGGATGTCAGAAGGTGAATTCACCAATTTGTAAGTCGCTCTGGATAAGAGCGTCTGCTAAATGACTTAAATGTAAAATGTAAACAAGTTGGAAATTGCAAATTCAACAATGAGTGTTTTGGAAAGAATCAGCGGCTAATTGCAAGCATTGCAAAGCAATCATTAGTGTCACGACTCCTACCGAAAGTGGCTCCCCTTCCTGTTCGGGTGGCGGTAGTCGTCACCGGCCTACTAGCTGCCACTGATCCCTTTTCCCCCTTTTCTGTTTATTAGTTGCACCTGTGTTTAGTTTAGGCTAATTGGTTCGGCTTTATTTACCAGCCAGCCGGCCCGGCTGCTGGTTGTGCGGGATTATTTTCAGTGTACGTGTGTACACGGCTGTAGGTCATGGTTGTCCGTGTGTTTGTATTTTTCTGGACTGTTTAAGTTCCCGTGTTTGGGGCATTTGTTTGGGTTGGTGTCGTTTCACCGTTGTGGTGCATTAAAAGTAGCGCTACCCTGAACTCTCTGCTTCCTGCGCCTGACTTCTTCCTCCACTACACCCCGGGTGTTACAATTAGCCTGCTATTCAGTGGAGTGGCTGTGTGATCCCAAGTCTAAGTTTAAGGGTCTCTTTTCCTAGTTTAAAACTAAACATTCAACATTGGCCATGCTGTCAATGAAGCATGATTTGTACGGCGCTCAAAACAACTTAACTTTCATCCAACTCCGAATTGTATATCGGGAACTCTGGCTTCTTTTTGGAGCTATGTCCTGAAAATCACTGACGTCATCATGATTCAACTTTTTTTATTTTGAGTTCCCAGTTGTCTTGAAAGCACTATAAATACAGAGAATGCCAAACTTTGATGACTAAGTTTGATTACAAAATTTGCCCATGAAGGACTGCCGTGCCACCTTCCAGTAGCTATATTGACTACGTCTGTCCTAGCTCGCTCATTAATGTCTTAATTGAAATGACAGATTGCCTCTAATCTGCTTGTGGTCCCCCTTATGCCATAGTTTGTACATCTCAATTGTCAGTAGAAACCACATTAGTTTAAGCAAGTCAGCCATTTTATCTTTTTTTATTTTTTTAAAGATAGTAAATGAGGCTGAACAAACTGTTTCGCTGCCAGACAAGTCTCCGCTCATAGCCAGGTGTAACAGTGGTAAGGTGTTAGGACAACTTTATGTAGCTCCTAACAGTTTGTGGGCACAGTTTGTCACAGTTATAGTGCAATTAATGTATTGTTTAGTGTTGTGTTGTGTAGAGGCTTTGCTGGCATGCATACAACTTTTTTTTTATCCCACCAGGATTTACATGCTAAAATCACCACTGGTAAAGCGAGATACCAGTAAGTTGTTGGAATTGTCTTGGAACTCCCCATCCCGGATCCGGGATCGTGACTAAAGCCTCAGGCTCATTAGCATAACGCAACGTTAACGATTTCTGAAAATCGCAAATAAAATGAAAATAATGCGTCTGCTCTTAAGCTTAGCCTTTTCTTAACAATACTGTCATCTCAGATTTTCAAAATATGCTTTTGAACCATAGAAATTGACTAATTTGTGTAAGAGTATGCAAAGCTAGCATAGCATTTTGAGTAGCATTTAGCACGCAACATTTTCACAAAAACCAGATAACCAAATAAATAAAATCATTTACCTTTGAAGAGCTTCTGATGTTTTCAATGAGGAGACTCTCAGTTACATACCAAATGCGCAGTTTTTCCTGAAAGCGTCTGTGTGTAGGAGAAATCGTTCCGTTTTCTACATTGCATCTGGCTACCAAAACGAAACGAAAATTCAGTCACCTACAACGTAAAACTTTTTCCGAATTAACTACATAATATCGACCGAAACATGGCAAACGTTGTTTGGAATCAATCCTCAAGGTGTTTTTTCACATATCTCTTCATTGATATATCGTTCGTGGAAGCTTGCTTTCCTCTCTGAATCCCATGGAAAAATACTGGCAGCTGACTTTTGCGCACCAATTTCGGCGCAGGACACCGGGCGGACACCTGGTAAATGTGGTCTCTTATGGTCAATCTTCCAATGATCTGCCTACAAATACGTCACAATGCTGCAGACACCTTGGGGAAATGACAGAAAGGGTTGACTCACTCCTCTCGCATTCACAGCCATATAAGGAGACAATGGAAAACAGAGCCTCAAAAATCCTGCTCTTTTCCTGGATGCCGTCTCATCTTGGTTTTGCCTGAAGCTCACGTTAGATTTACATTACATTTAAGTCATTTAGCAGACGCTCTTATCCAGAGCGACTTACAAATTGGTGAATTCACCTTCTGACATCCAGTGGAACAGCCACTTTACAATAGTGCATCTAAATCATTTAAGGGGGGGGGGGGCACGCACAGAAAATATCTTGGTAGTTCTGGACACGTCAGAGTGTTTTCTTTCGAAAGCTATCAATTATATGCATAGTCGAGCATCTTTTTGTGACAAAATATCTTGTTTAAAACGGGAACGTTTTTCATCCAAAAATGAAATAGCGCCCCCAGAGCATCAACAGGTTAACTTGTGAAATCTGAAATATAAGCCTAAAACCTGTTCATATTGCACGTGTAGTTACCAGTAGCTTGCTAACGCTAGCCAGTCAATGTTATGAAGGCAGTGTTTGTTTTTCTTTTGATCAGCTGTCATAGAGGCTCTCTTACTTAATAGCCAAGAAGATAATATTGTTAGCTAGATCATATTAATGCAATTTGAGATGCATTGCCTCATCGTCAGGAACCATGCAGTTCGGCAGCAGAAGAAATTAACTGATTGGCAACTCTCAGACCGAGCAGCTGTATGGACATTGTCTTCAGTTCTATGGTCAGCCTCCCATCAAAAACATTCCTATCTCCGAGTTTCAGACCTTCGCTGTGGAAAGGCTGAAATGTAAGTTGTCTAGCTAGCTTCAGTTACTTACTGCTGGTTTAAACGTGTATTGTTACTGACTGTACACATAATATTTGTCTGATAGTCACCTTTGTATGCATAACATTACAACCAAGGTAAAGACAGTTTCATGTTGGATATTCAATGGATATTCGCACATTCAAACCTCAATATCTTCCAAACCACTTGAGCTACAGACTCCAAAATAAGTGTGACGATGTTGGAAAAATTGAGCACAACATAGCACAGGTCTTATTTTCACGATTTGATTTGCTTTGCAAAGCTAATAAACATGTGGAAATGTGAGCAGCATTTTGTTTTGTTGAATTAGTTAGAGAGTGTAAACACAGAACAAACTTTTTTTACATTCAAATTTCAATAGCTCCTTGGTCATGTGACCTACTGACCTCAAACAAGGTTCTGAATGTACACTCAGTGGGCATACACATTGCACATGGTCCATTTTCATCTCACACAAATCGAAACAGGCTCTGTGCACCTGGTAATTCGAAACAGGCTCTGTGCACCTTGTAATTCAAAACAGGCTCTGTGCACCTGGTAACCCAAAACAGGCTCTGTGCACCTGGTAACCCAAAACAGGCTCTGTGCACCTGGTAATTCGAAACAGGCTCTGTGCACCTGGTAATTCGAAACAGGCTCTGTGCACCTGGTCATTCGAAACAGGCTCTGTGCACCTGGTGACACGCCCACCTTTGACCCGCACTCCAACCTCCATGACCTGAGTGCTGCCCCAGCCCCCGAGTCCGGCCGCCCCTGCTTGGACTCAGAGTGCCCCCCGCTTTGATGGAGACCTCTTTGTGCACCTTGTAACCTGAAATAAGCTCTGTGCACCTGGTGACCCGCTCGCTTTTATCCGCTCAGAGACTAAATCCCCAACCCAACCTGCCCCCAGCCCCTGAGTCCGGCCGCCCCTGTTCGGACTCTGAGTCCCCCCCCCCCACTTTGGGGGAAGTCTCTTCGCGCACCTGGTGACCTTTTGACTTCCACAGCGAGTCCCAACCTGACTCACAGTCCCACCAGAGGATGGGCCTGGGCGGATGGGCGACCACCATCTAGCCCCCTACCTATCCAGAGCCCAATGTCTTATGCTTTCTAACCATCTGCCTGGTCTCTCTCACACTATGTGTCTGGCCTCTGGCCATTCTCCGTGCACCTGGTAACCCGTAAGTAAAGAAGGAGGATGGTGGAGGAAGACACCTTCTGTGCTCGACAAAAGCTTGGATCGAGGGCTGACTTTCAATAGATCGCAGCGAGTTACTCTGTTACGTACGAAACCCTGACCCAGAATCAGGTCATCTACGAGTGATTTAGCACCAGCTTCCCCACAAACATGCGGTTCGCATCAGGAGAGAGGCAACCATTCATCCGGCCGCACCCCAACCCCGCCACAAACGGTTCTGCTCACCTGCCAAAAGAGGCAGGCTATCCAGGGCCGACCGAAGATCCACGGCGCTACGGTATCGTTACGTTTAGGGGGGATTCTGACTTAGAGGCGTTCAGTCATAATCCCACAGATGGTACCTTCACACCATTGGCTCTTCAGCTAAGCAAATACACAAATTGTCTGAACCTGCGGTTCCTCTCGTACGGAGCAGGATTACTATTGCAACAACACATCATCAGTAGGGTAAAACTAACCTGTCTCACGACGGTCTAAACCCAGCTCACGTTCCCTATTAATGGGTGAACAATCCAACGCTTGGTGATTTCTGCATCACAATGCTAGGAAGAGCTGACATCAAAGGATCAAAAAGCGACGTTGCTATGAACGCTTGGCAACCACAAGCCAGTTATCATTGTGGTAACTTTTTGGACACCTCCTGCTTAAAAGCCAAAATTTCGGTAGGATCGCGAGGCCCTGCTTTCATGGTCTGTATTCATACAGAAAATCAAGATCAAGCGAGCTTTTGCCCTTCTGCTCCACTGGAAGTTTCTGTCCTCCATAAGTTCGCCTTAGGACACCTGCGTTACCGTATGACAGGTGTACCGCCACAGTCAAACTCCCCACCTGCCACTGTCCATGGAGTGGGTCACAGGTGGCACGAAAAACGAAAAGAGTAGTGGCATTTCACCGGTGGCCGAGGCCTCCCACTTATTCTACACCTCTCATGTCTCTTCACAGTGCCAGACTAGAGTCAAGCTTTAATAAATAATATAAAAAAACGTGTTAGATGACAATGGACAAACTGAAGGGTGTGAAATATAGAAGGGTAGTCAGTGTACACTCTGAACCTTCTTTGAGTCCAGTTGGTCACATGACCAAAAAGCTATTGAAATTAGAATGTTACAAAATTTATGTAAAATCGTGTGAGATGAAAACGGACTGACTAATGGGTTTGCAACATAGAAGGGTAGTCAGTGAACATTCTGAACAGTGTTTGAAGTCAGTAGGTTACATGACCAAGAAGCTATTGAAATGAGAAAGTTTTAATAAATAATATAAAAAAAACATGTTAGATGACAATAGACAATCTAAAGGGTGTGAAATATAGAAAGATAGTCAGTGGACATTCTGAACATTCTTTGAGTCCAGTAGGTCACATGACCAAAAGAGCTATTGAAATTAGAATGTTTACAAAGTTAAATGTAAAATTGTGTGAGATGAAAATGGACAAACTAAAGTTTGCAATGTGTAGGCCCACTGAGTGTACATGATGAACATTGTTTGAGGTCAGTAGGTCACATGACCAAGGAGCTATTGGAATTCTAAAGTTTACAAAATTCATGTAAAATCGTGTGAGATGTGTGTAAAATATAGAAGGGTAGTCAGTGGACATTCTGCACCTTGTTTGAGGTCAGTAGGTCACATAATCAAGGAGATATTGAAATTAGAAACATTGAAAAACATTGAAAACTCCTAAAATTGCGTGAGGTGAAAATTGACAAACTAAAGGGTGTGCAATGTGTAGGCCCACAGTGTTCATTCTGAACCTTGTTTGAAGTCAGTAGGTCACATGTCCAAGGAGCTATTGACATTTACATTAAAAAAAAAAGTTATTTAAAATAGTGCAAGATGTAATTCGACAAAAACAAAGTGTGTGCAATGTGTGTCTATGCCATTGGGTTAGCTAAACCCTGTTTTAAAAGTTTTAGGAGTTATGGTTAATTAAAGAGCTATTGAAATTTGAAAAATGAGATTTGTCACTATGTTGACGGTCCCTAAGGAAAGGAATACTACAGGAGAATATCCGTTTAATATCCAACCTGAATCTGTATTTACCTTGGTAACATACCATGGGTTGAAAACCATTGATTGAGCTATTTGAAAACATCTGAACAATATACCAAGAAACTGGATGCAGAGTTCTCAAATTTGAACTTTCCTTAGAAAATAGAGGCTGTGAGTACAAAATGGCGATCAATATAATTCAAATCAAAACATTAAGAATTCCATAATAAGTACCCAAAGAAGATTTTTTGAATGTTAAATGACGAGACAGAGGCATAGATGCGAGTAACCAGTCTTGTTCAGTACATGACAACCCATCCGGGTATCTCAAGCACCCTGGTAAAACACAAGAGTTGCAGTAATGAACATTTACCAACAGATGGCATCACTGTGCCATGTTACACCCATAACATCTTCCATTTAATGCATTAGGACAGGAGGTGTCAATTCACTAACAAAACAAACCTAGTAACAATTTCCAACATTAACAGTTTAGTATTTTTTTTATTTAATTTTTTTCCCAGGTAACAACAACACATTTTGATATTCTCTTCACTTGTATCTCTGTCAACAATCCCTGATGGGAAACCTACAGATTAAGTATTTTTGGTGGCTGGGACAGACGCCCGCAGCGTGAAAAGACAGGGGGCTTGTCTGCGGGTTCCCGCACAGGCGTGTCACCTGAATGTCTAAGGGGAGAATTGATGGGCGAGGGAGCGGCCGACCTGTGATCCCCTAGCTCTTCGCCCAGTGCCTCAGGCCCCATGTGACTTGCTGGGGTTCCGTCTTTTGTCATGCGACCCCTTTGGCCATCAGGATTCTGAGTAGGTGCTGGCTCAGCAATCCGAAGGTCAACCCTGTTACGACGGTACAGTGATCCATTCACTTCGACCAAGTAGGAGCGTGGTGTCACTTTCTGTACACAGGATCCGAGTCTCCAGAGGCCCATCCGGTCCCCTGGTAGTGGCTTCATTCGCACCGTTTCACCCACCCTGAGCTCAGGTAAGTCTTTTGCTGATTTGTCGTAGATAAACTTGGAGACCTGTCTTCTGTGACGTAGCTTCACCAGCACGTCTGTCACCACACATGGCTCCAGGAGAGTGCTGGCTACTGGCAGAGCTGCTTTTAAGCACCGTGCCATGAGGCACTGTGCCGGGCTGCTGTCCATGCCTTCTGTCGGGGTATTGCGCCACTGCAATATTGCTTTCCAGGCATCTTTGCCCTCTCGCAGAGCCTTTTTGCAGAGGTTCTTTGCGATTTTTACTGCGGACTCCACCTTCCCATTAGCTTTTGGGTGTCGTGGTGATGAAGTGACATGCTCGAATTCCCATCCTGCAGCAAATTTTCGGAACTCAACTCTGGAGAATTGGGGTCCATTGTCTGAAATGACCCTGTCTGGCTGGCCATAGCGGGCAAACTGAGAGCCTTGCAGCGTTTAATCGTTGTCTCTGCTGAGAGGTCGGGGAGGAGGTCGATCTCCCAAAAGTCTGAGTAATGATCGACTACCAGCAGAAAGTCTTTGCCACTGTGCTGGAAGAGATCTAGACTTACTATCTGCCAGGGGCGCATCGGTAGCTCGTGGGACATCATCGTCTCTCTCTGTTGCTCAATGGCATATTCATTGCAGATTGTGCATTTACTGACATAGTCTTTTATTTCACTCTGCATTCCTGGCCAATACAGTGTGTCACGTGCTTGTCTGTAACAGGCCTCATCTCCTATGTGACTTGAGTGCACGCGTGCCGACATCTCAGGGCACAGAGACCGGGGAATAACGGCTCTCTGACTCTTGAATATTACTTTGTTTTGAACACTGAGCTCCTCTTTGACTGGCCAATATTCTCTGACGCCTAAAGCAGTTTCTTCCCTGCAGTCGGGCCAGCCCATCAGAATCACAGACCTCAATGCCTGGAGTTGCCCGTCCCTGTCTGTGTGCTGTCTGATTTGTATAAGGCGCTGGTCCGTAACATTAAGGTAGTCAGCCTGGTTGATGTGTTCAACATCCACTTGCTCTGTTTGTAAGCTGCACACTGCGTGTTGTTCATGCATGGAGCGTGTGTGAGTGCCTGATGCAGTAACCCTGCTGAGCGTGTCACTCACATACATCTCTGGCCCTGGCTTATACACCACCTTGAGGTTGTAGTTTTGTAGGGCCAGTAGCATGCTCTGCAGTCGTTTTGGGGCATTCAGGAGAGGCTTGCTGAATATAGCAATAAGGGGCTTGTGATCTGTCTCTGCGGTAATATTGTCACGCCCGTACAGGTAGTGGTGGAAGCGTTGGCATGCAAACACAATGCTGATGCACTCCTTCTCTATCTGGGCATAGTTCTGCTCTGTTGGGTTGAGTGCCCTAGAGGTGAATGCCACAGGCTGGCCCTCCTGCATGAGGCAACAGCCAAGTCCATACTGGCTTGAGTCACTCTGAATCGTGACATGTTTTGACACATTGTAGTATCGCAGTACAGGTGTCTGGGTGACCAGTTGTTTTATTTCCCTCACCGCTGCGTCATGTTTTGGGAGCCAATGCCAGATGGTGTCCTTGTCCATGAGCCTCCTCAGTGGCTCACACACTTCAGAGAGCTGCGGTAGGAACTTGGCCAGGTAGGTGACGAATACGACGACGCGCTGCACTCCCTTCACGTCAGATGGGTGGGGCATTTCCAAGACAGCCTTCACTTTTTCAGGATCCGCCTTCAGTCCGGTGGAGGACAAGATGTGCCCATGAAAGCGGACCTCTGGCACTTTAAACTGAAGCTTTTTTATGCTTAGCCTTAGCTTGACCTGTCTGCATCTGACCATCAGGGCCAGCAGCTTGGCGTCATGGTCACATTCTGCCTCCTCATCACTGTCCCCACAGCCCACTACGAGGATGTCATCTGCTATGGGTTCCACGCCACTGAGTCCCATCAACAGCTCATGCTGTTGAGCTCGTCGAGCTTGCACTGCAGGAAGGCATCTCTGGCATCCACGAGCGTGAAGACTCTGGCCTTTGGGAGCTTGTAAAGAACTTCCTCCAACGTGGGCATAATGTAATGTGAACGTCGCAGAGCCCGGTTGAGGTGTTTAGGATCAATGCATATCCGTAGCTTGTCTGGTTTCTTGACAATAACCATATTACTTATCCAGTCCGTAGGCTCGGTGACGGATATGATGTGGCCATCTGCTTCGTATTTGTCAAGCTGAGCCTTCGTAGCTGCTTTCATGGCCACTGGTACATTGCGGGGTGCACACTGGACAGGCTGGATTGCTGCGTCCAACTCAAAGTGGACTTCCCCGGGAACTGACTCGACCGGTGCGTTGAAGTCATCATGGTACTTGCTTAGGAGTGTCTCCTTGCTCAGGGGCCCAGCCTGGACTTTGTCTATAATGTTAAGATCAGCTGGGATGGTGAAGTTAATAAGTCCAAGGCGCTCGCATGTAGAACCTGACAGTAATGGCTGTTGACTAGCCTCAACCATTTCAAACTCAAGGGTGTATTTCTGGCCACGTAAAACACACTCTGTCACAAACAGGCCTAAAGAGGTCATGAACTGGCCTGAATACAGTTTCAGCTTGGTGCTACTCTGTGCGAGTTTGTCTCTGGGCGCGAGCCTCCTTTTGTCTTTAAGGCTCATAACGTTGCATGTGGCCCCTGAATCTAGCTGGCATTGCTGTGGTTTATTATTAAGTAGCAGAGTGACAAACCACTTTTGTCCTTTTGCCCTCACTGCCCCTATGCACTCGTTATCATATACATCCTCTGTGCTGCTGTTCCCTTCATCTGTGTTTGTTGCAATGGAGTGCACTTTACCCTCCTTTCTCTTGCTTTTCATGCAGACCCTTGCGAAGTGATTAGCTGTACCACAGGATTTGCATATTTTTCCATAGGCTGGGCAGTGTTCTTTTCCTCGTCCATGAGAAATGCCACAATATCGGCATGTATTGGGGTTGTCTACTGCAGAGTTGGCTGTAGTATTAGCATTAGCTGTGGCAAAGTGGAATTTCTTTACTGGCTGCCTGAATGTAGCATTGACATTGTCCGTATGTTGCCTTTCTAGCTCCATGGACCTCATCCGTATATCAGTAAGCTCTGCTGCACGGCATGTCTCCACTGCCAAGGCCAGCGTCAGGTCACGTTCTCTCAGCAAACGTCTGCGGGGGCCCTCGTCAGTTATGCCAAGCACAATCATATCTCTGATCAGTTCATCTCTTAAAGCACCATAGTCACATGTAGCTGCCTTTTCCCTTAACCTGGTGACAAAGCTGTCAATGGACTCCCCGTCCTCCTGTTTGCAACGACCAAAAACACAACGCTCGTAAATTACGTTCTTTGCTGGCGTAAAGTAATGTTCAAGAGCATCAAGAATAGCTATAGCGTTACCTTGCTGAGCTGCTGTTAGGTTCAGGTTGTGTTTGTATACGTGTCGGCATTCAGTTCCCATTATAGTCCTCAAAGTGGCAGCCACTACCTCATCTTCCTTTTCCAGAAGTCCCATGCTAGCGCATAGTCCTCCCATTCACCTCTAAACGTATCCCAGTTCGTGCTCCAATCCCCGCTGAGCTTCATAACGGCGGGAGGGGGAATGTTCGCTGCCATGTCTAACCGGTGCTAACAACACTGAAGCTAACTAGCAAACTCACTCTAGCTTAGGGCCAATTCCGGGTGAAATTTTACACAAATAAGCATTTGTTTGTAAACCAGAGCAGGTGACTCTAATTTGCGGAAAGCATGGTTAGTTATCCGACTCTGACACCATGTTTGAATGTTAAATGATGAGACAGAGGCATAGATGCGAGTAACCAGTCTTGTTCAGTACATGACAACCCATCAGGGGTCCTCAAGCACCCCGGTAAAACACAAGAGTTGCAGTAATGAACATTTACCAACAGATGGCATCACTGTGCCATCTTACACCCATAACAAAGATATTCATATTGTGTATTGACTTAAATCGTTCATCAAAGGAAAATTGAAAACACTGGTGAATTTCTGGTGGTAAGTAAGAGCTTCATATTGTAATGGTTTCTTTTGAGACGTTGAGATTCTTTATTTTAAAGCCCGCTAAACATGACACGAAGCTTCAAATTGGGCCCAGTGAATATGAGAAGCGATGAAAGGACCACATCTCCCACTTCGTTCTCCGGCTTGCATACCGCCAAATGTAACGGACAGCCTTTTCAATAAACATGTCCCTTTCTCCAAATAGGTTTGTACCAAATTATTAGTGACAGAATAACAATTGTTTTAGGGGCCAATTCTGACCTCGAAATTAAGCATGAGAATGGCATGATATTCACCCACTATTTGTTTGGGGTGGAGATCTAATAAATGAAGGTGTAGCAGAGATGTATTCTGACCTTGACTTAATTCCCTGATAATTCCACCACCTTTACGCGTGAGCAAACCAGGAATAAGGTCTACGAGCAAACCAGGAATAAGGTCTACGAGCAAACCAGGAATAAGGTCTACGAGCAAACCAGGAATAAGGTCTACGAGCAAACCAGGAATAAGGTCTACGAGCAAACCAGGAATGAGGTCTACGAGCAAACCAGGAATGAGGTCTTCGAGCAAACCAGGAATGAGGTCTACGAGCAAACCAGGAATGAGGTCTACGAGCAAACCAGGAATGAGGTCTACGAGCAAACCAGGAATGAGGTCTACGAGCAAACCAGGAAAAAGGTCTAGCGAACCTACCGGTTCTAAGTAGAAAAAGCATCTACTTATTTTTGTTCCAGAAATAACACCACTCTCTTTACACTGTAATTTACAACTTCATAAGAGCTAGGTAAATTAGTCATCTGTTTGGACAAGGGAATTGTAAATATAAATGACACTTGTTTTACATCTATTTTACCTTATCGGCTGAGACAAATGTGTAACCAGTCATATGGCAGCAAACTGAAGCATATCTTTCACACATGAATGTTTATGAAATGCTGTGCCATTATGTAGAATTGAAATTGTACAGGCTTTTAACTTGCAGTGATGGGAACTCTTTAACATCTTAATTATAGGCTACCCCGACTTTCTGTAAGCTATTTCTATCGTGTTATTAGCCACTATCAGTATCGACCGTCAGTTGGCAGAGTAACTACATATATTCAGCTGCCAATTTACTGTTGGGTCCCTTCAGTTGGTATAGCCTACAATACTATTCAATATTACTACTTAATTTGCTTCCTCTATAAATTCAGTCATGGCAGTGTGGTTGTTGCTGAGGATTATTACTAACACTTGATAATATATATTTTTTAAAGACATGTAGGCTAATTCAATTCTTCTGGAGCGGAGCGTAGGCCAAGCTGTAACAATTTGAACACAACTCTTAGCGCAATACTTGACCGTGTCATCACACAGCTCCCTGGTTAGTGCAGGCAAAAGACGGAGGGTATAGCCAGCCTACTATTGTACACTGTTCTCCCTATTTTATATGTACACTAATCTTCCAACATCTTCCAACATTACCATGGGTTGAAGAACTGAATGTGTCAATTTTCAGGATGAATCAAACCACCATTTTCTTTATACGTGCGGACCTTCGTCAGGTCTTTCATTGATCCCTAAAACTCGGAACCCTTCTCTTACTCTATTCTATTGTCGTCAAAATTATAACTTAAAGGTACACCGTATTTAAAGGGATGACTTAAGTTAAATGTTCCGAAAACACTATTGTATGAAAATATGTTGTCCAGCAAGTAGGAGGGTTTTCAGCGGGTTGAATTATATTTATTAAGAGCGTGCATTTAGCCACACCTGCAGAGCGCGTTACGCGACTGAATAAGGTAAGTCTGAATACCAAATACTGAGAAGTGCGTACGAAAGCCATACATTCCTATGTCGGAATCGGGCCCTTATTTAGAAATTGAACAAACACTGTTATTTAAAAAAAATCTTATGGAGAACATCTCAGATTTACCTTTTCAGTTATCGTTTAAATGACCTGCTTTCCAAATGCAAATACTATTTTCTACATCGCAATAATCTTCAGTATGAAAGGGTGAGTCTTTATATTGTTGTTGGGAGGGAAATACACATTTTACTCGCAAATGTGAGCAAAACACCTCTGACACCAATATAATGACGGGAATTGGCATAACCAAGCAATTGGTTCATCCATTGGTGGGATATCGGTGTCCTCCATTGGTGAATGCAACAAGTGTTTGCGCTTGTGCAAAATTGATTTGATTTGTATTCAAAAACATTTAAAAAGTAACAGGTGTAAACTTTGCTAAGTGTACATTCTCAGTAAATCGGGGGTATATACTCATGAGTCCAATATAAACTCTGGATTTCGATTTCGCTTGGAGTAAACAGTTTCTGAAGCAAAACTTTTGCAACAGAATCCGAATAATGAATACACCCTTGGGTCATGACGCTGTTTGGACATTCTATATTTAAGGATTGTTTCAGATCTGCCAGCAGATGGTGCTGTCAGCTCACAATAGTTTACCTGTCTGAAAATGTCTGCTGTGAGGGGGGTTGTTTTTGCAATGGGTCTGTTTGAAGTGCAATCTCATTATTTTACTTCAAAGGTGCATTTCATAAGATTTGTTGCAGCTAATTGTGATAAATTAATACTTGTAAAAGATAAATCAATTGAACTTGAATGGGATGAATTTACAGTAGTGTATAGAACATTTTCCTTTTTGTTTTATTTGACAGGACCATTGAGTGAACACTGTTTTTAGTAATGCAATAAGGCAACGAGGGAGGTGACCTCCACCCACCCCAATTACTCTTGGTGGTTAGTTGTCAACTAAAATAGATTTTTGCACTGTGAAAGGCCAGGAGAAGGTGTTGATCACCTGCATGCCCAGAAGGAGATCGGTAAAACATTTCCCCAAACAGTCCCTGGATACAATTATTTGAGTGGCAGGTGGTGAAGCGTTTGTTATGGCCGCAGGTTCTACATAGCTGGCAGCCGTTGTTTGTTCACGGCTATGACTTGGAGCTGGGCGGCAGGGTTCTAACTGTCTACCCTTAAGGTTAACTGTGTTTACCTCTAATTAGTGTTCTGTGATTTATAAAGGCTCTGATGCATTCCGGGTCTTCAGTGTAAGATATCCCACAATGGTCAAAACTGACTGAACCCGGGAGGGACTAATGAGTATGACCCAGCTCTTCACAATCACTCACCTTACCATGTGTTTACACCTTACTGTATTGATTTAGACACATACCAGTCAGATAGCTCATCGACAGACCGGGGACACATACCAGTCAGATAGGTCATCGACAGACCGGGGACACATACCACTCAGATAGGTCATCGACAGACCGGGGATACATACCACTCAGATAGGTCATCGACAGACCGGGGATACATACCACTCAGATAGGTCATCGACAGACCGGGGACACATACCAGTCAGATAGGTCATCGACAGACCGGGGACACATACCAGTCAGATAGGTCATCGACAGACCGGGGACACATACCACTCAGATAGGTCATCGACAGACCGGGGACACATACCACTCAGATAGGTCATCGACAGACCGGGGACACATACCACTCAGATAGGTCATCGACAGACCGGGGACACATACCACTCAGATAGGTCATCGACAGACCGGGGACACATACCCGTCAGACAGTGTGCCCCCAGTCTGTCGATGATCTACAATGTCTTTCATTTGTTTAGGCCTAAGAGGACACGATTGATGGGCAAGTGTACTGTACAGTCTTCATCTCACTTTTGCGAATGCAACAACATTACATTGTTAGCTATACAGTCAAGTGTCAATATGTGTCTTTATGTCACTGAATGCCTACCACCTTTTTTCTAATGTCTAGATGAGTGTTGAGGAGAAGAACCTGATGGACAAACTCATTAACTCAAGCTTTGCTGTCAGCACGATCACGCTTGAAGACCAAGACTTCTACAAAGTGAGTTATACATTTTTTTGTATTATTTTCTAATAACATGACAACATTCTATTAGAGGACATTCAAGTGCATCCCAGTGTAAAAATAACAAATATTCTATTGGGAGGCAAAATATCGGAATGAGCAAGTTGAATGTATAAACTCACCCCCTTCCCTGTTTTTTTTGTTTTGTTTTCAAGGTTCCCTTTCCAAGATGCATTGGATCTGGTGTACCTGAAGGGTGGCTATGTCTACATCCCTCACAAGGACATTGTCACCATCGGTCTCAATCTCAGGGAGATTTTTGTAGTCCTTAGTTTTCTTTTTTTAATGCCAAATAATGGGAAACCGTGTGAAAGAACTACTACATGGCATGTAACCTGTATGTAATGTGAGGACTATGGCATGTAACCTGTATGTAATGTGAGGACTATGGCATGTAACCTGTATGTAATGTGAGGACTATGGCATGGAACCTGTATGTAATGTGAGGACTATGGCATGTAACCTGTATGTAATGTGAGGACTATGGCATGGAACCTGTATGTAATGTGAAGACTATGGCATGGAACCTGTATGTAATGTGAGGACTATGGCATGGAACCTGTATGTAATGTGAGGACTATGGCATGGAACCTGTATTTAATGTGAGGACTATGGCATGCAACCTGTATGTAATGTGAGGACTATGGCATGTAACCTGTATTTAATGTGAGGACTATGGCATGCAACCTGTATGTAATGTGAGGACTATGGCATGCAACCTGTATGTAATGTGAGGACTATGGCATGTAACCTGTATGTAATGTGAAGACTATGGCATGTAACCTGTATGTAATGTGAGGACTATGGCATGGAACCTGTATGTAATGTGAGGACTATGGCATGCAACCTGTATGTAATGTGAGGACTATGGCATGGAACCTGTATGTAATGTGAGGACTATGGCATGTAACCTGTATGTAATGTGAGGACTATGGCATGGAACCTGTATGTAATGTGAGGACTATGGCATGCAACCTGTATGTAATGTGAGGACTATGGCATGGAACATCAAATCAAATTTTATTTGTCACATACACATGGTTAGCAGATGTTAATGCGAGTGTAGCGAAATGCTTGTGCTTCTAGTTCCGACAATGCAGTAATAACCAACAAGTAATCTAACTAACAATTCCAAAACTAATTTCTTATACACAGTGTAAGGGGATAAAGAATATGTACATAAGGATATGAATGAGTGATGGTGCAGAGCAGCATAGGCAAGATACAGTAGATGGTATCGAGTACAGTATATACATATGAGATGAGTATGTAAACAAAGTGACATAGTTAAAGTGGCTAGTGATACATGTATTACATAAGGATGCAGTAGATGATATAGAGTACAGTATATACGTATACATATGAGATGAACAATGTAGGGTATGTAAACATTATATTAGGTAGCATTGTTTAAAGTGGCAAGTGATATATTTTACATCATTTCCCATCAATTCCCATTATTAAAGTGGCTGGAGTTGAGTCAGTGTGTTGGCAGCAGCCACTCAATGTTAGTGGTTGCTGTTTATCAGTCTGATGGCCTTGAGATAGAAGCTGTTTTTCAGTCTCTCGGTCCCAGCTTTGATGCACCTGTACTGACCTCGCCTTCTGGATGATAGCGGGGTGAACAGGCAGTGGCTCGGGTGGGTGTTGTCCTTGATGATCTTTATGGCCTTCCTGTAACATCGGGTGGTGTAGGTGTCCTGGAGGGCAGATAGTTTGCCCCCGGTAATGCGCTGTGCAGACCTCACTACCCTCTGGAGAGCCTTACGGTTGTGGGCGGAGCAGTTGCCGTACCGGGCGGTGATACAGCCCGCCAGGAGGGCCCTCACCTCCTCCCTGTAGGCCGTCTCGTCGTTGTTGGTAATCAAGCCTACCACTGTTGTGTCGTCCGCAAACTTGATGATTGAGTTGGAGGCGTGCGTGGTCGCGCAGTCATGGGTGAACAGGGAGTACAGGAGAGGGCTCAGAACGCACCCTTGTGGGGCCCCAGTGTTGAGGATCAGCGGGGTGGAGATGTTGTTGCCTACCCTCACCACCTGGGGGCGGTCCGTCAGGAAGTCCAGTACCCAGTTGCACAGGGCGGGGTCGAGACCCAGGGTCTCGAGCTTGATGACGAGCTTGGAGGGTACTATGGTGTTAAATTCCGAGCTGTAGTCGATGAACAGCATTCTCACATAGGTATTCCTCTTGTCCAGATGGGTTAGGGCAGTGTGCAGTGTGGTTGAGATTGCGTCGTCTGTGGACCTGTTTGGGCGGTAAGCAAATTGGAGTGGGTCTAGGGTGTCAGGTAGGGTGGAGGTGAACCTGTATGTAATGTGAGGACTATGGCATGGAACCTGTATGTAATGTGAGGACTATGGCATGTAACCTGTATGTAATGTGAGGACTATGGCATGGAACCTGTATGTAATGTGAGGACTATGGCATGTAACCTGTATGTAATGTGAGGACTATGGCATGTAACCTGTATGTAATGTGAGGACTATGGCATGTAACCTGTATGTAATGTGAGGACTATGGCATGTAACCTGTATGTAATGTGAGTACTATGGCATGTAACCTGTATGTAATGTGAGGACTATGGCATGGGACCTGTATGTAATGTGAGGACTATGGCATGTAACCTGTATGTAATGTGAGGACTATGGCATGTAACCTGTATGTAATGTGAGGACTATGGCATGGAACCTGTATGTAATGTGAGGACTATGCCATGGAACCTGTATGTAATGTGAGGACTATGGCATGTAACCTGTATGTAATGTGAGGACTATGGCATGTAACCTGTATGTAATGTGAGGACTATGGCATGTAACCTGTATGTAATGTGAGGACTATGGCATGTAACCTGTATGTAATGTAAGGACTATGGCATGTAACCTGTATGTAATGTGAGGACTAAGGCATGGGTTTAAACGTGTTCACATTACATCATTCCCAGCCTGACACCAATTGTTCCTATAGGACTTCATGGAGGTAACTTCATATTATCCTTCATACTAGTAAGGCCATATTTACTGCTGGCTATCCCTTCTCTGCAGGTGGAGGACTCTAACAATGATACCAAAATCAATAGGAATAACGCAGTAAATTAAACTGTGCATGTGTAGGTCTCACAATGCCATTATCACACTAGCTCACAGGGAAAAAGGGATCTCAAATGTGTGGATATCTACCAAAGCCCTGTGTTATGGAGCACATTGAAATGCCAATGCCTTCTCTGAATAGTAGAACATGAGTCTGAACCAAAGCCCTGTGTTGTGGAGCACATTGAAATGCCAATGCCTTCTCTGAATAGTAGAACATGAGTCTGAACCAAAGCCCTGTGTTATGGAGCACATTGAAATGCCAATGCCTTCTCTGAATAGTAGAACATGAGTCTGAACCAAAGCCCTGTGTTATGGAGCACATTGAAATCTCAATGCCTTCTCTGAATAGTAGAACTTGAGTCTGAACCAAAGCCCTGTGTTATGGAGCACATTGAAATGCCAATGCCTTCTCTGAATAGTAGAACATGAGTCTGAACCAAAGCCCTGTGTTGTGGAGCACATTGAAATGCCAATGCCTTCTCTGAATAGTAGAACATGAGTCTGAACCAAAGCCCTGTGTTATGGAGCACATTGAAATGCCAATGCCTTCTCTGAATAGTAGAACATGAGTCTGAACAAAAGCTTTGGTTCAGTAAATATAAGCAGTTTATGAATGAAATGCATATTTAACATAGTATATTAGAAGATAATGGTCGGCGTGCTTTGGTTAAATGACCATTCATGCGTTTAGCTGTTATGTTGTAAGACAGGCCATATCAAACTAGCACGTCTTTGGAAAGCACCAGCATTAAAGCCCCCAGCCCTGACGAGAAAACTATGAATTCCATTGTCAAGGTCCATTGGTCAGACAGTCCGATCAGTCATACATACTTAAACTAGGCAATCTAAGATGTCTGCAGCTCATTGTCATTTGCCTGCAATGGAGTAATTACCTGCATGGATGTCAGCGAGCAATGAGTGGGATGTCTGATGAGATGATGGTGTGTATGTTGGGATGTGGTGGTTGTGTGGGAGATTGGGAGGCAGGGGACTGGATTGCTTTTTCAGGCCGTTGATGTGAGTAGGTGGGAAAGATGATGGTTTCTTGAGGCCTGGCTGAGAACGGATGACAACTTACACTTTTGTAGGAGTTATAGATCATTCCTGCAAGCCTCCATCCTCCCCCTCCACGGACTAGGCTGAGATTAAAACCAGGCTAGGATTAGAGAGATGTTCCAAGGTTGGCACTTTGAGAAAGCAGAAGCACTGTGTTATAGGCTAGATAGCAAGGCTTTTCTCCCAAAGATTGGCCTAGGCCTCTTTGTTGGAGCCCCATTCTCCTTGGACTATATCATTACATAATTGTTTATTGTGCTCCTTGTGTAGGCTACAGGTATAGTAGGACCTATTTGGCCATTTGGAAGTTTCCTTTGGAAAAAAATATTTGCTGTTGCGGTAATATGAATATGCCCCAGAGACTTCTGTGAGAGATGTTTTATTAAATGGGAAAGTGACATAATTACTTACACCAACATGTGTTGATCTGAGCTCTGGCAATATACAACACTTTATATACGGCTATCTGGTGCTGAGAAATATTAACACCTGTCAAATGTGTTACCAGTAAGCTTCTTTGCTTTACGAATCATCATGCAGTACTTATGTAGGTTGGGCTGTTGTAATTAAAGACAGTCAGTGCTTAGAGCGGGTCTTTAGATACTGTCAAATATATACACTACTGTTCAAAAGTTTGGGGTCACTTAGACATTTCCTTGTTTTTGAAAGAAAAAAACACTTTTTTTGTCCATTAAAATAACATCAAATTGATCAGAAATACAGTGTGGACATTGTTAATGTTGTAAATGACTATTGTAGTTGGAAACGGATTCATTTCTAATGGAATATCTACATAGCCGTAAACAGGCCCATTATCAGCAACTGTCACTCCTGTGTTCAAATGGCACGTTGTGTTAGCTAATCCAAGTTTATCATTTTAAAAGGCTAATTGATCATTAGAAAACCCTTTTGCAATTATGTTAGCACAGCTGGAAACTGTTGTACTGATTAAAGAATCAATAAAACTGGCCTTCTTTAGACTGGTTGAGTTTCTGGAGAATCAACGTTTGTGGGTTCGATTACAGGCTCAACATGGCCAGAAACAAAGAACTTGATTCTGAAATGAAGGCTATTCTATGTGAGAAATTGCCAAGAAACCGAATATCTCGTACAACGCTGTGTACTACTCCCTTCACAGAACAGCGCAAACTGGCTCTTACCAGAATAGAAAGAGGAGTGGGAGGCCCCAGTGCACAACTGGGCTAGAGGACAAGTACATTAGATGGACTAGTTTGAGAAACAGACGCCTCAAGTCTTCAACAGGCAGCTTCATTAAATAGTACCCACAAAACACGTCTCAACGGCAACAGTGAAGAGGCGTCCCCGGGATGCTGTCCTTCTAGGCAGAGTTTCTCTGTCCAGTGTCTGTGTTCTTTTGCCCATCTTAATCTTTTCTTTTTATTGGCCAGCCTGGGATATGGCTTTTTCTTTGCAACTCTGCCTAGAAGGCCATCATCCCGTAGTCGCCTTTACACGGTTGACGTTGTGACGGGTGTGATGGTTGATGATAATGGGCCTCTGTACACCTATGTAGATTTTCTGTTTCCAGCTACAATACAGTAGCTTGCGAAAGTATTCATCCCCCTTGTCATTTTTCCTATTTTGTTGCCTTACAACCTGGAATTAAAATGTTTTTTTTTCGGGGTTTGTATCATTTGATTTACACAACATGCCTACCTGTCATGTCTTGTTATGTCTGTTCCTGTCCTTTCTCTTCATTCTCTCTCTCTGCTGGTCTTTTTAGGTTACCTTCTCTGTCTCTCATTCCTCAGCTGTTCTACATCTGCCCTAACTAGCTCTTTCACTCTTCCCCACCTGTTCTCTCTTCCCCCTCTGATTAGGTCTCTATTTCTCTCTCTGTTCCTGCTACTTTCAGTGTCTGATTCTTGTTTGTGTTTTTTGATGCCAGAAGCAAGCTGTCGTCTCGTTTGCTTCCACCTTGTCCTGTCCTGTCGGAGTCTGCCTGGCAGGAGCATCCTGCACTTTACTAACGTTCTTTTTGTTCCGCTGACAACGTTGGAAGAGGATTTATGCCATTCCTGTATTTTCATTAAAGAACTCTGTTTTCTGTTAAAACCGCTTTTGGGTCTTCACTCAAGCTCATAACAGAAGAATCAGACCAAGAATGGACCCAGCGGCTCCGGACCCTTTTCACTCCGCCGTCGAGATCCAGGGAGCGATGCTAGGCAGACACGAGGAGGAATTGTCTGCTGCTCAACATGCCGTTGAGACCCTGGCCGTCCAAGTCTCCGACCTCACAAGACGGGTTCACCAACTCCACCTCGATCCACCGCCCACTTCCAGGGTTTCCGAGTCTCCGGAGCCCAGGATCAACAACCCGCCGTGTTACTCTGGGGAGCCCACTGAGTGCCGCTCATTCCTCACTCAGTGTGATGTGGTGTTCTCTCTCCAGCCCAACACTTACTCCAGGAGCGCAGCCCGCATCGCCTACGTCATTTCTCTCCTTACCGGACGGGCGCGTGAGTGGGGCACGGCAGTCTGGGAGGCGAGGGCTGAGTGTATTAACCAGTATCAGGACTTTAAGGAGGAGATGATACGGGTTTTTGACCGTTCTGTTTTTGGCGAGGAGGCTTCCAGGGCCCTGTCTTCCCTATGTCAGGGGAATAGATCCATAACGGATTATTCTATTGAGTTTCGCACTCTCGCTGCCTCTAGTGACTGGAACGAGCCGGCTTTGCTCGCTCGTTTTCTGGAGGGTCTCCACGTCGAGGTTAAGGATGAGATCCTCTCCCGGGAGGTTCCTTCCAGTCTGGACTCCTTAATAGCTCTCGCTATTCGCATAGAGCGACGGTTTGATCTTCGTCGCCGAGCTCGTGGAAAGGAGCTCACGTTCTCCGTTGCTCCCTCTCCACATCACTGCCACCTGCCGCATCACTGCCACCCTCCTCCGCCGGCTCGGATGCTGAGCCTATGCAGCTGGGGGTATTCGCATCTCGGCCAAGGAGAGGGAACGGAGAATCACCAATCGCCTCTGTCTCTACTGCGGCTCCGCTGGTCATTTTGTCACCTCATGTCCAGTAAAAGCCAGAGCTCATCAGTAAGAGGAGGGCTACTGGTGAGCGCAACTACTCAGGCCTCTCCTTCTGGATCACGCACTACCTTTCCGGTCCATCTCCGCTGGCCCGGTTCATCTGCTTCCTGCAGTGCCTTGATAGACTCTGGGGCGGAGGGCTGTTTTATGGACGAGACCTGGGCTCGGGAACATGACATTCCTCTCAGACAGTTAGGGAGCCCAGGGCCTTGTTCGCTTTAGATGGTAGTTCTCTCCCCAAGATTCAGCGTGAGACGCTGCCTTTAACCCTCACTGTCTCTGGTAATCATAGCGAAACCATTTCTTTTTTAATTTTTCGTTCACCTTTTACACCTGTTGTTTTGGGTCATCCCTGGCTAGTGCGCCATAACCCTTCTATTAATTGGTCTAGTAACACTATCCTATCCTGGAATGTTTCTTGTCATGTAACCTGTTTAATGTCTGCTATCCCTCCTGTTTCCTCTGTCTCTTCTTCACAGGAGGAGCCTGGCGATTTGACAGGGGTGCCGGAGGAGTATCACGATCTGCGCACGGTGTTCAGTCGTTCCAAGGCCACTTCTCTCCCTCCACACCGGTCGTATGACTGTAGTATTGATCTCCTTCCGGGAACTACTCCCCCGGGGTAGATTATACTCTCTGTCGGCTCCCGAACGTAAGGCTCTCGAGGATTATTTGTCGGTTTCGCTCGACGCCGGTACCATAGTCTCCCTCCTCCTCCCCCGCCGGAGCGGGGTTTTTTTTTTTGTTCAGAAGAAGGACGGGTCCCTGCGCCCATGCGTGGATTATCGAGGGCTGAATGACATAACAGTTAAGAATCGTTATCCGCTTCCTCTTATGTCTTCAGCCTTCGAGATCCTGCAGGGAGCCAGGTTTTTCACCAAATTGGACCTTCGTAACGCCTACCATCTCGTGCGCATCAGGGAGGGGGACGAGTGGAAGACGGCGTTTAACACTCCGTTAGGGCACTTTGAATACCGGGTTCTTCCTTTCGGCCTCGTTAACGCTCCAGCTGTCTTTCAGGCACTAGTTAACGACGTCCTGAGAGACATGCTGAACATTTTTGTTTTCGTTTACATGGACGATATCCTGATTTTTTCACCGTCTCTCTCGATTCATGTTCAGCACGTGCGACGCGTCCTCCAGCGCCTTTTGGAGAACTGTCTTTATGTGAAGGCTGAGAAATGCACTTTTCATGCCGCCTCTGTCCCTTTTCTCGGTTCCGTTATTTCCGCTGAGGGCATTAAGATGGATCCCGCTAAGGTCCAGGCTGTCATTGATTGGCCCGTTCCTAAGTCACGCGTCGAGCTGCAGCGCTTTCTGGGCTTCGCTAATTTCTACCGTCGTTTCATCCGTAATTTCGGTCAGGTGGCAGCTCCTCTCACAGCCCTTACTTCTGTTAAGACGTGCTTTAAGTGGTCCGTTTCCGCCCAGGAGCTTTTGATCTTCTTAAGAATCGTTTTACATCCGCACCTATTCTTGTTACACCTGACATCTCTAGACAGTTTGTTGTTGAGGTTGACGCGTCAGAGGTGGGCGTGGGAGCCATTCTTTCTCAGCGCTCTCTCTCTGACGGCAAGGTCCATCCTTGCGCGTTTTTCTCTCATCGCTTATCGCCGTCAGAACGTAACTATGATGTTGGTAATCGCGAACTGCTCGCCATCCGCTTAGCCCTAGGCGAATGGCGACAGTGGTTGGAGGGGGCGACCGTTCCTTTTGTCGTTTGGACTGACCATAGGAACCTTGAGTACATCCGTTCAGCCAAACGACTTAATGCGCGTCAGGCTCGTTGGGCTCTGTTTTTCGCTCGTTTCGAGTTTGTTATTTCTTATCGTCCGGGCTCAAAAAACACCAAACCTGATGCTTTATCTCGTCTCTTCAGTTCTTCTGAGGTCTCCACCGACCCCGATGGGATTCTCCCTGAGGGGCGTGTTGTCGGGTTGACTGTCTGGGGAATTGAGAGGCAGGTAAAGCAAGCACTCGCTCACACTCCGTCGCCGCGAGCTTGCCCTAGGAACCTTCTGTTCGTTCCCGTTCCTACTCGTCCGGCCGTTCTTCAGTGGGCCCACTCTGCCAAGTTAGCCGGCCACCCCGGCGTTCGGGGTACGCTCGCTTCCATTCGCCAGCGTTTCTGGTGGCCCACTCGGGAACGTGACGCGCGTCGATTTGTCGCCGCTTGTTCGGCCTGCGCGCAGACTAAATCTGGGAACTCTCCTCCTGCCGGCCGTCTCAGACCGCTTCCCATTCCCTCTCGACCGTGGTCTCACATCGCTTTAGATTTTATCACCGGACTGCCTTCATCAGCGGGGAAGACAGTTATTCTTACGGTTGTCGATAGATTCTCTAAGGCGGCTCATTTCATTCCTCTCGATAAGCTCCCTTCTGCTAAGGAGACGGCTCAGATCATTATCGAGAATGTTTTCCGAATTCATGGCCTTCCGTCTGACGTCGTTTCCGACAGAGGTCCGCAGTTCACGTCTCAATTTTGGAGGGAGTTTTGCCGTTTGATTGGGGCTTCCGTCAGTCTCTCGTCCGGCTTTCATCCCCAGTCTAACGGTCAAGCCGAACGGGCCAATCAGACTGTTGGTCGCATTTTACGCAGTCTTTCTTTTCGTAACCCTGCGTCTTGGTCAGAACAGCTCCCTGGGCAGAGTACGCCCACAACTCGCTTCCCTCGTCTGCTACCGGTCTATCCCCTTTTCAGTGTAGCCTCGGGTACCAGCCTCCGCTGTTCTCATCTCAGCTCGCCGAGTCCTGCGTCCCCTCCGCTCAGGCTTTTGTCCAGCGTTGCGAGCGCACCTGGAAGGGGGTCAGGTCGGCACTTTGCCGTAATAGGGCGCAGACTGTGAGGGCCGCTAACAAGCGTAGGACCAAGAGTCCTAGATATTGTTGCGGTCAGAGAGTATGGCTCTCCACTCAGAACCTTCCCCTTAAGACAGCTTCTCGCAAGTTGGCCCCGCGGTTCATTGGTCCGTTCCGTATTTCCCAGGTCATTAATCCTGTCGCAGTGCGACTTCTTCTCCCCGCGCTATCTTCGTCGCGTTCACCCGGTCTTCCATCTCTCCTGTGTTAAGCCCGTTCTTCGCGCCCCCGCTCGTCCCTCCCCCCATCCTTGTCGAGGGCGCACCCATCTACAGGGTTCGTAAGATTTTGGACATGCGCCCTCGGGGCCGTGGTCATCAGTACCTAGTGGATTGGGAGGGGTACGGTCCTGAGGAGAGGAGTTGGGTTCCCTCTCGGGACGTGCTGGACCGTTCGCTGATCGATGATTTCCTCCGTTGCCGCCAGGTTTCCTCCTCGAGTGCGCCAGGAGGCGCTCGGTGAGTGGGGGGTACTGTCATGTCTTGTTATGTCTGTTCCTGTCCTTTCTCTTCATTCTCTCTCTCTGCTGGTCTTTTTAGGTTACCTTCTCTGTCTCTCATTCCTCAGCTGTTCTACATCTGCCCTAACTAGCTCTTTCACTCTTCCCCACCTGTTCTCTCTTCCCCCTCTGATTAGGTCTCTATTTCTCTCTCTGTTCCTGCTACTTTCAGTGTCTGATTCTTGTTTGTGTTTTTTGATGCCAGAAGCAAGCTGTCGTCTCGTTTGCTTCCACCTTGTCCTGTCCTGTCGGAGTCTGCCTGGCAGGAGCATCCTGCACTTTACTAACGTTCTTTTTGTTCCGCTGACAACGTTGGAAGAGGATTTATGCCATTCCTGTATTTTCATTAAAGAACTCTGTTTTCTGTTAAAACCGCTTTTGGGTCTTCACTCAAGCTCATAACACTACCACTTTGAAGATGCAAAATATTATTTTGTGAAATAATAACAGAACAACAATAACAGAATTACAGGAAGTAAGACAAAAAAACAAACAGCACTTGAGCGTGCTTAACTATTCACCCCCGCAAA